>NW_017732543.1:100394-133897 GCF_001890085.2 Hipposideros armiger
TACTAGGCTTTTGCTAGACATTGGGGTTATAAGACTGAATAAGATACCATCCATAGCAAAGCACACAATCATATAACCAAATAATAGAAATACAGAAGGGTACATTTGATCATAGAAATATATGTAAGTTACAGAAGTGGTTCAAAAGAAGAGGGGAGTCTGTTCGGCCAAGGGTAGCAAAATAAGCACAGAGACGCATGGAAGACTTCACTGAGGAGGTAATGGTTAAGGTGGTTTTGATGAATGCATTAGAAGAGTTCCACAGGGAGATTTAGGGGAAGGGGCTACTCAAGGCATAGAGTAGGTTCAAAGGCTCAGAGCTGTGCCCAGACCCATCTTCTCTGAGAGGCTGGCATAATGGAGTGCTCACTGGCTGCTTTACCTTTTTCTGAAGCAGAGGCAGCAGTTTACATTACATTTGATATACACGGAGCTAAGGATAGCATTAGGGGAAGTCATCTTCTTTCCTCTTTCCACAGTATTGCTGGGTCACAAAATATCAATGTCCCAGACTGTTCAATAGAAGAGAGGAAATATCTTTCTTTTTCTTCTCTCTCACACCTTCCAAAAGATCCATTCTCATGACTACAGTGAAAATTTAGTTTCTATTGGAAGGCATTCACGTGTTTAAGGTCTGTGTCATCACTAGACTTTTTTTTCCAAGCTTGACCCTGATTGTTGCACTCTCCTCCCTAGTCCTGCCTCTTCCATATGGTATCTTTCCTCTTGAAGGGAAAAGCTTGCTGTTACTACAACCAAGTGAGAGATGACTGGAGATAGGATAGGAAGACCACTTTGGACTTTTATTTGCAAGGCAGATCCTGCAACAAGCCTTTTCCATCAGTGAAGCTATTTCTAATTTTGTATAGGATCAAAAGGAGAGAGAGGCCTGACCTTTTGACACCCCTCTTTTAAGTATCAACTTCTTTTCTTGTGTATCTTTCCTTTGAAATAAAAATGCATGCGGCTCATTTCCTTGCCTTCAACAGTTTGTATTTGCACGACTTCAGAAAGTTACTTAACCTTTCTGTGACTCATTTCCCTGTCTATAAAATGGGAATAATACTAGTACATCCTACACAGATTGTGTGAATTACGTGGGTTAACATACGTGTGACTCTTAAATCCAAGCCCAGCACATGAAACAGTTTCAAATATGTTGGTGCTGTTGCTGTTCTTCCCCAGGCTACGCAGTTTGGGTGGTCCCATCATCTCAAGAGATGTTAGGTCTCAGGACTAGGTTGCGGTCTGAGATTATGTATTTCACACAAGTTCCCAGGAATGTTGCTGCTCCTTGGTTCATACTTTGAGGAACAAAGCAATAGAGTCCTCTCATTTCCTATTGCCCCATGTCTGTCTTTTGTCTCCCACTAGTTTGCCCCTGTGAGAAAACACCACTGCTTTAGTGTCCTATTGCTACTGTAACAAAGTACCACAAACTGGGTGGCTTAAAATGATGGAAGTTTATTCTCTCACAGTTCTGCAGACATGAAGTTCAAAATCCAGATGCTGGCAGGGCTGTGCTCCCTCTGGAGTCTCTATGGGAGAACACCTCCTTGCTTTTTCTGGCTTCTGGGTAGCTCCAAGTGTTCTTAGAATCACTCTAATCTTCTCTCTGTCTCCACATGACCTTCTCTCTTCTTGTCTTCTGTGTCTGTGTCTGTTCTCCTCTTCTAATAAGGACACCAGTTATACAGGATTAGGCCCCACTCCAATTCAGTATGACTTCATCATAGGAGTAACTTGATCATCTGCAAAGACCCTGTTTCCAAATAAGGTCACATTCACAGGTAGCAAGGGTTAGATCTTCAACATATCTTTTCAGGGACACAATTCAACCATTAATGCTCACTTTCTTTTTATCTTTATAAATATGGTTATTTACTTTTTGTGCTTATTTTTATTAACACTTTTGTTTGATTGTGTGTTGTTTACAAAAGAGATTGGAAAATGTGAATTTGCCTCTGATCCTTTGTGGTTGGGTAAGCCCCCTTCATCCATTTATGCTAACTAGGCCGTACTCCTTTCTGCCTTCTGGGCAGTCATCTTACCATATTCAAGTGACGCAAATCTTCTATAATACAGTATTTATGTTCTTTTATTGCATTCCTCTTCGATGACCTTGATCTGGCAATGAAAATTGCTATGTCATTCTCATCACATAAATCAGGCATAATGTGGGTCTCTGCTTTCCTTCTGGTTCACTCATTTTACTGGGTCATTACCATTTTCTTTTTTTTTTTCTTCCTCTTTACAAGGAACTCCTTCATTCCACAGTTCATTCCAGCTACAGATGCAAAATCTCATTGCCTTATCTTTTATGCATTAAAAAAACAAAACAAAAAACAAAAAACAAAACAACCTAATCCCTCAAGTAAACTAAAAATGCTGCATACAACAGTTACTTAGTCACCCAAAGTTCCAGAAAAGACTGATCCAAGACTGCATTTTAATGTGCACAGAACTCTTCACAAGACCGTTCAGACTCTGATCTCCCACAGCACAGGTATTATAGGTTGCTGAGTTGATGTTATAGCCATTTCGTCCTTGACTTTGCTGCTCATTCTTAATTCCTACACTTATTGCAAAGGAATTTATTTAAGTGTATCTGTTTATGTATTCTAGTGGACCATCTGTCACGGATACTTCAAGTCACAGGTCTGGGACAGACTGTCAATTTCACACTACAAGGTATAACAGTAGAAAACAAAGATAAATCAAGAGAGGGAAAACACTAAACTTATTAAAATAAAATGCAAGCATTAACATCTGGGAATGTAAAACAACCTTCAAATGAAGTTAAAGAGTTTTCAAGTAAGAGAAACTATATTTTTCGCCCAAATGTGAGATAATTAGAAAAGGACTGAGTGAGATGCCACCTAGTACAATGTATAGCCATTGATGGTCAGGAGACTTTCTCCCCAGGTTCCTTTTTCCAGCAGGGACTGTGAGGATTGAGTTAATGTTTCTAGGCAATCACGAGCTAGCATAGAGACACAAATCAATTTGAAAATACACTCAAAATAATCTAACCCTCCTGTCCAAGCCCGAGGAGCACTGATTACTTTGTTTATTCACACATATTTATTACAGACCTTCTGTGAGATAGACCAATGACCAATGTCACCCTCATGCAGCAGATGTCACAGTGGAGGGGACATTCTGAGGCATGACAAACTAAATGGAGGAAAGTAAAGCAGCACTGGGAAATAGGAATGTGAGAGGGTGGGACTTGCTATTTTATGTAGGATGGTCAGAGAAAGACCTTCAGATAAAGTGAGATTTGAGTAGGGATAGCAACATGGGAAGGAAGCAAGCCAAAAGAAAAGGAGCTCTAAATTAGGAAGATGCATGGCATGTTCTGGCAACAGCAGAGAGGGTAAATGGGAACAGAATAAACGGAGGAAGGATAGGCAAGATATGACATGAGATCAAAGAGGTCATGGGAACCTAAATGTTATAGGGCTTTTTAGGCCATTTTAAAGCCTACTTTTCCCTCTGAGTAAGACAGGAAGCTACTGAAGCGTCCTCAGCAGAAGAATGATTTGATTCAACAGTCTGTGAAAGGATATCTCTGGCTGCATAGACTATAGAGGGACAGAGATGACCAGGAAGGATATGTAGAATGCCACTGCAATAAGCAAGCAAGAGCTGACAATGGTTTTGACCTGGAGAGTGGCAGAGAAGGTAGTGAGAGGGGGTCACAATATGAAAATGTTTGAAGATACAGAGGACAAGGATGGCTGAGAGATCAAATGGGGTGTTAGCGAGAAACAATAAAGACAGAGATTTTTCTTCCAAAAATTTTGGCCTGGGCCACTGGGAGAATGAAGTCACCACTGACTGAGATGGGAAAGACTGTGAGGAGGCTGAGGTGGAGAGACTGGAAATCAAGCTTGTTTCTGGATGTGCTCATTCTGAGATGCCTATTCAACTTCCACATGGATACATCAAGAAGGCTTTGGATCTATGAGACTGGAGCTCAGGGGAGAGGGTTGGGTTCTAGGCATAAATTTGGAAGATGCCAGAATCTAGATTGTCCTTCACCAGAGCAGGAATGACCTGACCTTACCCAAACTAACCAGTCATACTGTACATGTTAATAACACATTTTATAGGGCCAATTCTGGTCTTTTGCAATGTCCTTCTGGTTTCTAAGATAAATAAACATATGTTTCCCGCTGGATGCCTTAGCTGAGATCCTGTTAGCCTTTCCAAAACAGTCCTTATTTGAACAACGCCAAGAAAGAAAAACCTCTTGGGGAGAAAGAATTTTATTGTTTTTGAAAAAAATCCCTGCGTTTTCTCTTACGAGTTTAAAATTGGATAAAAACAGTCAAGTCTCTGTTTCCCACAAGAGCTCACATTAACAAAAGTGCAGCCTGCCTTAAATGTGGGCTGATAACTTGCTGGTGGTTTGACAGTTATGAATAGACAGTCTTGTACCATAAAGGAAGCATATTCCTGAAACTGCAGGAGGCCTCAGTGGGCCCCAGGCACTGTACCAGCACACTTAACTAGAAAATCATGGAAACACATATAAATTCCACAGCTAAGGTCACTATTTCATGGAATCATAGAATAGACAATTCTGTAATTTGTATTGATTGCTAGTTCATAAAGAATCTATGTGGTCACTTGATCTGTCATTGGTAAGTGAAAAATATAAAATATTTATCTTGAAATAATCTACTTTTTCCCATCTTTTCACAAAATCAGTTATGTGTGTCTGAGGGGTAAGGGTGGGTATCCTCTTGCAATATTAACATTCTCATAAAAGAGAAAATAAAACTTTAGCTAATTTAATTATACATTCATTTATTCCTTTAATTCACACATTTATTGAGGATTTAGAATATCACAGGAACTAGGGTAGATCTGGAGAAAGTAAAAACAAAAAAATGCATATTTTCTTCCCTGTGGTAAAAACTGTGGGATGTAAAACTGAGATATTACTTCAATAACTTTGAAAATGAATAAAAAGATAACATCTGAGAAGGCTCTGAGAGGAAATGAAAGTCAAAAGTGTTGTGTACCCATTCATCATTAAAAATTATAATGTTAGACAAATTTCCTGTGGCTGTCCTTGACTTCAGGAAAAACATCTGGAGCACTGTAAAAAATACCAGGCCACCTACAAATCACACAGCTTTTACTGAGGTCTAGGAAATGATAAACAAAGCTCATGAAACCAGATGTTTCTAGATGGTGTTCTTTTGATTAAGATACTTCTCATGCCATCTGGATTAATAGATGGATTTTTTCCTAGGGTATTTCTTCCTAGCTTCAGAAACTCTCACTGATAAGTATATTAGATATCTATTTTCCTAACATGAGTGGCAGTGGACTTGGTAGATTTCTGAAAGGAAAAGTCAGTGTGGAAAACTTACTACTCCTGAGGAGGCTATACAGTTTAGCTCAGGTTTAAAAGATGCTGTCAGGTTCACAAAGCCTACATTTTCTTCTGATAGCCTATGTCCACATTTAAACTCCTTTCTCAGAAACAATGCCTTCGGCTTTAGTTGACAAATGTTGGAAATTAGGTAATAATGTAAACAGTCTTTTTGTAGGGTGTTAGAACTCCTTAACTGGTCCTTTCTGATTCTTACAAATAGGAAATTTTGAAGTTGTTGTTGCTTATTCATGTGGGAAAATATTAATTCTTTTCCAGTTTCATTGATATATAATTGACATATAACATATAAATTTCAGGTATACAACATAATTATTTGGAGTGATGTATATATATATATATATATATATATATGACATATTTTTTCTATATTTTTTGTTGCAAAAAATGTGTCATGACTTTTCCAACAACCCAATACACACACACACACACACACACACACACACACACACACATAGTGCCAAAAAATGTATACAGGTGGATGCTTTGGTCAATGTTACTCAAGCAGTAGTTCGCCATAATCAGAAGTGTCTGGACACCAATTTAACCACTTTGAGCACCTCTCATAATTGCAAAAGTCAAATGTGACTTGTATTCATCTTTTGTTACCAGAATATATTGAGTATTACAATTTTAGTAGTTTACCTTTCTTAAAATGTGTATATATTTTTTTGACTCTCCCTGTCTCTCTCTCTGTCTCTGTCTCTCTTTCCATATATATATATATATATATATATATATATATATATATATATATATATATATATAATTTCCACAATAAATTTAGTTAACATCCACCAGTGTCTATTCATTCTCTGGATTTCCTTTCAGTAGCAATAATAACAGCAGTGCTATTTTACATGGATAGGTGATGGTCCTAAGAGGTGAGAGCTTGGGAGGTGATTACTATTAGATGAAGTCATGAGGGTGGAGCCTTCATGAGGAGGATGAGTGCCCTGACAAGAGTCTCCAGAGGTCTTGCTTTGCTCTGCTCTCTGCCATGTGAGGACAACGAGAAATCGGACATCTGCAACCCGGAAGAGGGCCCTCATTAGAATCCAATTGTGCTGGCACCTGATCTTGAATTTCCAGCCTCCAGAGCTCTAATAAATAAATTTCTGTTGTTTATAATTCACCCAGTCTGTGGTATTTTCTTACAGCAGCCTGGATTGACTAAGGTAATTCTCACCATGCATAGAGGTTCACACCTCTGATGTACAAGTGGGTCAGAACAGGGCAGTTCTGGCTCAGAGGTAGAAATCCCCAGAGAGGTTATGGGGATGGTGCAGGTCCAGGTCTCAGAGCTGAAGGGGAATATGCCCAGGGGATGGAGAGAGCCCATGTGGAAGCCTGAACTATAGCCTCAGAGTCTCAATCAGCCACTGAGACAGTGGCGAGCAAACATAAAGATTAAAAGACAAGGTCAAATTGACTCGGGATAATCTTTTCTTGTCTGTGTTTACAAGCTGAGTGACATTAGGCATATCAGTTATAACTTTAAGAATAAAATGAGTAATAATAAAGCACTTACTATGAAAGTTACTTAGGACAATTAACTGAGATATGGTATGTAAATAATAAAAGATCCTATAACTGTAACCTAAAAGGGAGAATTGAAGTTGCAGGGGAGGGGGACGGGGGGCAAGGCACTGCTTTGAAAAATACTGATGTAGAAAACAGAAATTTGAAAAGCTCTATTTCTACTCTAAATAAATATTAGAGAATTAGTGTGTGTGAAATAATAGAAACTGAGATAGAGGGAAATAGAAAACTGGCTGATAGGCAAACAGAGTTTAAAGACATAAAATTGCATTGTGAGAAAAATAATATAGTTTCAAAGATAGTAAATTGGTAAATTGACACTGTAGTAAGAAGGCAAAAGAAAAAGACAAAGGTATGAATGATCCAATGTGATAACAAATATAAACAGGACAAGAAAATCATCCCATGGGTAATTGCTGTTCTTTAAAAAAAACTAATTCAAATAGTGCAGACAGAATACTCAAAGGCAAAACAGGGAAACATTCTCTAAGTTGAAGATTTTAATCTGCCACTTAAAAGGGGGTCCATAAAATATCAAAACATTAATAAAAAGGAAACCAATCTTAATGAAACCTGGTAAAGTACTTAGATTTCAAAAATGAACATAATATAACCACACACACACACAAAATCACATGGGCATAAATGACACAAGCAACAAGAGTCTGTCTCCTGAGGGGAAATGATTATACCTGCCTTCAATTTCTCTACAGCATTAAACTTCAAAGGAAAATGGAGCAAAAGTGTCAGAAATTTGATAGAAAAATTTGTGATTATGTGTATGCACTCTTTTATTTCACAAAGACCTCGGTTATAGTAGGTAGTTAATAAACATTTGTTAATTTAATTAGGGAGGAATAAATACAAATCTGAATAAAGCAAATCTTTTTAAATTACTAGGGTACAGAATAATGCACTGGTAATAAACCCACTGAATTTTAAACAAGGAGTATGAGTTTTACCCATTAAGTGGTAATTAATGTACCTGTTTTTCAACTCTACTTCCTGATAATCATTATCAATATTCTTAGCCTTTTGTTGTCCAAGAGGACATAATATGATTTTCATTGCCTTCATGTTATTGAAATAAACAAAGGTTGCTTCTTGTCAATATATTATAAAGTCACTGATTTGTTCATTCAAATGTGGGAAGTATTTTTTTTTAAAGATTTTATTGGGGAATTGGGGGAGGGGAACAGCGTTGGGGAATCGGGAAAGGGGAACAGGCAAGTTGCTGTCCTTTTGTTCTTCAGTCTAGCTGTGGAGGACATCGCTTCACTGGCCCATGTTGGTATTATCATTGTGCTTTTCCCGGGTGAGGCAGTCGCTCGCTGGCCATTGGATGGCTGCTCATGGCGGCTCACAGCAGCTCACGCTGGCTGCCAGCCACTCACGGTAGTTTATGGCAGCCCACTGCAGCTGCTCTGCAGCCTACGCAGTTGCCAGCAACTCATGGCAGCCCAGCTCCAGGTTGAGCTATTGCTCACCATCTTAGCTGTAGAGGGCGTAGTGTCACTGGCCCTCATGTGGTATCTAAACTGGGGCCCTGCTGCTCAGAGCTGGTGTCCCAAACCAACTCTCAGCCAATGCATCACTTGGCCGGCCCATGGGAAGTATTTTTGATAAACCATCAGCAAGCACTACTAGCATAACATTCAAAGCTTATCCTCAATCTGTCCCCTTTTCATCATCTCCAGCCAATCAATACCATCATAACCTCACCTGGTAGTGACATTTCAGTGGTTTTCCTGCTTCAACTCTCTCTCTCCCTCTACTCCATTTCTAAACGACCCCACTTCTACAATAGCTCAATCTATAAGGCCATACATGAACAATTCCTTGTCCAACTCTCACCATTAACATGCCAACCTTGTCCTACCTAGGGCATTTATACTTGCTCTTCCCTTTGTCTAGGACTCTTTGATCTGTGTTCCAATGCCATTTCTATGACCACCATTTATAAAACAGCATATATTTTTATCACTTTTCATCCCTTTGTCTTGTTTCATTTTTCATAGTAAACTATTTTCTAAGTTTATCTTGTTTTCGTGTTTATTACCTTTTCTCCCCAAAATAGATAAACTCCTGGAGAGGAGAGACATTGTCTGTCTTGTTCATTGCCATATGCCCAAAACAGGATAATTCTAGACATATAGTTGGGCATTCCATATATCTGGACTGAATGAATGAATGAATGATTAAATAAATGAATGAATGCCTGAACAAATGAGACTGGTTGGTTAGTTTCTATACATACCCTCACAACTAACCATTCAGGTTTTGAATTATTGTTCAAAACTGTGCAAACTATTTACTTTTATTTATTTCCTTTTCCTTAATTTGGAATATTTATGAGGAAAGCCCAGTTAATAGAGGTGATTTGTAACTTGTGTCCTGCCAGAGGAATCTGAGGGAGTAACTTGGATACTAGAAGGGGGAAAAAAATAAATTTTAGCACATTTAGTAAGTCTTCATCACTCCTTGTAAATAGGCACTCCTTGTAAATTCCTATGTTATGAAACAAGTGTGTGCTAGTAGCATTTCTATACTGAAAATTCACTCTTTTTAACAAGGTTACTTGCATTTTACATGAGCACCAAAGAATGATGATGATGATGAAAATAGGGAGGATGGATGGAGGAAGAAAGAGAGAGAAAGAAAAGGAGGAAGAGAGAAAGAAAGAAAGGAAGGGAGAAAGAAAGGAGAAAAGGAGGAAAGGAGGAAAGAAGAAAAAAGGAAAGAAGGAAAGAAAGATAAAGGAAGATAGAAAAGGAGAAGAAAAGAAGATTGTTCCTTTTCAACAGCTGGACCAAATTAGAAAACCAAATGAAATCCTCTGGGTTGGTTTCTGAACCCAAAAAACTGCAGTTGTGGTAAAACACATTATTTTTAGCAAACGAATTCGGGAAAATCACATCTGTAGTATTGGGTTCTGAAAATGTTGGTGACTTAGATACCTTAGGGAACAGTCTTCAGAAACTGTAAAGTATTGTTGCTGGTGAAATGGAAAATTAGAGTTAATGAAGTTTAAAAACAGTCACCTAAAAGATTCCTTTTTGCAAACAGAGCCAGGGTTTGTTTGAGGTTTTCCTATGTTTATACTAGCGCATAATGTCTGAAAAGCCTTCTTTGGTTATATCAGACTGGACATCTATTGAAAACAGTATTTTTTTGAGGTGAGGTAATGATTTCTGAGTACCCAGAGTATTTTTTTCAAAATAAACATAGCCATAAAATTGAGGGGAGATGTGCTTGAAAAAATATAACATTTATCACATTATTTGGAAATGGGATGGAATTTGTAGAATACATAATTTTAATTTTGTATTATATATTTTCTGAAATTTAAATCAGAAAGTATAATTTCATTTCCTAAAACTACTATAATTGTCACAGTGTGAAAATTAAATTAAAAGTTTTCAAAGTTTTATCCAAAATGCTCACATGAGTTTAACAGGCAAATTCATCACTTTGTTTTTGGTTGGGATAAGAATACATAAATAAGATAATTAGATCACAATTACAAAAAAAACATAAAATAATGAATCTTGCATCAGCATGTAGGAATTATTCATTATTAGGAATCGCCTCTTTCTGAGGCAATCATTTTGATATTAAACTGTGCAAATTTATGATACTAAAGTTAAAAAGAATCTTAAACTAATTGTTTCAATGATTTCACTTTAACTTCCTTCATCATTAGATATATTGTGTTGTTGGAAAAGTCATGACACATATTTGCTACAGATGGCACTAGTTCATTTTTGGAAGTACCAGAGTCATTTGCATCTATGTTATTGCTATGTCATTTGACAGCTGACAGTTCTAGCTTCATTCTAAAAAAAAAAAAAATTTGAGCAATTTGGTTGAGTTTTGGAGATTTTACAACAAGTTGAAGATGGAAGACCAAACTGCATTTTTGCCATATTTTACTCTTTTACTTCCATAAAGGGAAGGACATGCGTCAAGCTTGTGAAAAGTTGCATAAAGTTTACGGTGACAAGGTTCTACAAGAATGTCAGTGCCAACAATGGTTCACGAAATTCTGTGCCGGTGGTTTTGATTTCAATGATGCTCCTCGATCAGGGAGGCCCACCGAGGTTGATGACGACAAATAAAGGCATTGATCGAGTCAAACCCACATTACATGACACGAGAGATTGCAGAAACATTGAACATCCATCATTCAAGTGTTCACGACCACCTGAAGAAGCTGGGATATGTAAGCAAGCTCGATATTTGGGTTCCACATGAACTCAAAGTTCATTTGACAGTGAGTATAAACATCTGTGATATGCTCATTAAATGTGAGGAAAACCATCCTTTTTTGAAGCGACTGATAACTGGTGATGAGAAGTGGATTGTTTACAACAATGTGGTGCATAATCGGTCTTGGTCCTGATGTGATGATTTGCCTCAAACGACATTGAAAGCAGACATTCATCAGAGGAAGGTTATGCTCTCAGTGTGGTGGGATTTTCAAGGTGTCATGTTTTTCGAGGTCCTACCAAGGAACCAAACAATCAATTTGATTGTGTACTGTTGGCAATTGGACAGTTTGAATGAATCCATCATCCAGAAACGTCCAGAGCTTAATTGTAAAGGAGCTGTGTTCCATCGCGACAATGCAAGACCACACACAAGTTAGATCACTAGTAAAATTATTGGAGCTTGGATGGGATGTGTTGCCACACCCACCATACACCCCTGACCTTGCACCATCAGATTTCTGCTTGTTTTGCTCTCTTCAAAACTCCTTGCGTGGTATAATGTTCAATTCAGATGAGGCTATAAATCAGCACCTTGTTCAGTTTTTTTGCAAATAAATACAGGTCCTTCTATGAACGAGGAATTATTAAGCTCACTGAAAGATGGCAAAAGGTTATCAAACAGAATGGGCAATCTATCATCAATTGATCTTTTGTTCTTTATATAAATAAATGACCTTTGAAAAACACTGAAAAAATATGTCATGACTTTTCTGACAACCCAATATATGCTGATGCAAGTGTATACTGTTATATCAATGCAAATAAAAATTATGAGCTTTTGTATTGTACTTTTACTGATTTATTTGAATAGAAATGTTTCTACTTCAATACATAATATGGGTATAATTTTAATAATGTATAGCGTTTTATTACATGAATTTACCACAGTCATTTATTCATGCTCTTACTCCTCCACTTTAAAATTTCTTCCAACTTCATATTATATAGTGTTGCAATCAAGTATTATTCTGATTATAAGTCACTTAATATTTTGATATCTAGATATGGGGATTACTGACTCAAAAGCTATGAACATTTCAGTACATTTTGCCAGTTACAAAAATGTTTCTTAAATTAGTGTCATTTTATAGCTCCAACATGGTAACTTATTTTCTGTTTATTATTATGTTTATTGTTGTTATTTTTTACCTTGTTATACTTTTCTAATTTCATTATAATGATAATGATTGTAGAGCTTAAAGAAGTTAAATGACTCCTCAGGTAAACACATAAAGCAACAAAACCCAGAAAAATAGTGAAAGAGCTAGCATTCCCACCTGTCCTCAAGCCCCTGTTCTTTGTGTCACTCACATGCAACATTAGTGTTAATAGTATGTGTTAAGTTGACCATGAGAGACTGTTAAGTCTGTGTGATTCAGAACATCAATGTTTTTGAAACACAAATTGTTTGAGAAGTAGAAGTTTTAAGAGACTACTGCGGTGCAAAGGACCAAACTTAAATGCTTCAGGATATGGCATGAGAAGTGTGGGGAAATTCTGGTATCTCCCAACTTTTGCAAGACCTCACATATGAGTTAAATGGAGCAAGACCTCCATTATGAGTTAATTCTCATATGATATTCAAGAGACTCCCAATAGAATCCAGAATCCTCTATCATATGTAATATTTTTTTAGATATGAGTAGATTAAACCATGCTCTTTATTTATGTGTGCATTCATTCCACACATATGTGAACTCCTACCCTGAGCAGAAAACACTATGATAGATGCTGGAGGCACTACGGTGAAAACAACATATAAAGCAGGTATTGCCTCATGTTGAGGGATATGGGTGTGTGCGCACACACACACACACACACACACACACACAGAAACAGAAACAGAAAAATAAATAAAAGGCAAATTGTAATAGGCGCTATGACAGAAACAAAAGAGTAACCAAGACTGGTAGGCAACACGCTGAGAGCAAAGGCCCAGGGATTCTAGGTATTATTAAGTATGGCAGAAGAGTCTGAGTTGAGCTGGGGAAGGTGGAAAGAGTTGGTGACAGAGCTAGTACCCAAAGGGATATGGAAAACATAAGAGAAAATATTGCCTATTTTAAAGATGGTAGAGCTGGGAAGTCATGGAATTTGGAGGCAGATATCCTGTTTCTGAGGCCTGATTTGTCTTCATCCTTAGCACAAGCTTAATAATTTATATTTCACTGGGTTTTAATAAGGATCAGGTCAAATAATATACATGAAAGGGCTTCTTTATTGTAAATCACAAAAATGTTAATGCTCATCATTATCTTTGTCAAGAATGGTAAATTGGTGAACTTCTCTGGCAATCATTACTATGAAATACTCTTTGAAGAAATAAGACGTTAAAATGAACTGCCGATGGAGCCCTGCATATACAATGGGACATGTTTAAAGAAACCAAACCGGGTTAGACACGATACATTAGAGTCACAGTCTTCAAACACATAACAGTATCTTGGACATCTCTTACCACTTCGGGTTGAAAGATGTGTGTGTTTGTGGGAAAAGGAGAGCTGGGAATTTCATTTATGTTTGAACCCCTGCTCTTTTCCCAGTGTTACTTTTTCCTTTCCACATTTTAAAATATTCATAGACAAAAAGTGATATTTGGAATTGAGGAGGGGAGGAACAGGGTTCAAATTAAACCATATGTTAACTCTATGGAATACTTACTTTGCCTTTTTTTTCCTTTTTCTAAGGATTGTTCCCCAAATATATACTATGCCCTAGAGGATGTAAGTAAGAATCCTATATAATGGCTATTAAATCTGCAGTAGTGAATCTAAGCGTAACGGGACACTCCCTTCCTTGGGTTACTTCCTTGTTCATTTTAGTCACCATCTGAGGGGACAGGGTAACTGCTAAACACTAAACACACACACATACATAGAAAAATGAGAGGTGTTTGCATTTATCACAAGGTAATTAAAAGAACAGTGAAAGAAAAGGACAAAGAGGGGAGTCAGTTCATTAGGATCCTGGCGATGTTCATGGACAAAATGATGTTAGAAATTTGGGGCAATGTTTTCAATGGTTGAGATCCATGATCCAGCACAACTCCACAGCTGCTTCTCCATTTAGGAACTCATCTTTATTTTTTTCCAAAGTGGCAAAATGAGGGTATGAATCGTTGAAGGATTTCGCTCTGAGTCATGAGCATGATGATCACAGGAATAAATGCAGACTTGCAAGG
Source organism: Hipposideros armiger (assembly GCF_001890085.2). NCBI lineage: Eukaryota > Metazoa > Chordata > Mammalia > Chiroptera > Hipposideridae > Hipposideros > Hipposideros armiger. The sequence goes on from NW_017732543.1 coordinate 114,802, forward strand.
ACTCATGTCCTCCCTCTCCTGGGTGCCCAGTGTAGTGCACAGCATCACTTTTGGGAAGAAGAGCCCACATACCCACAGGCAAATTTCTCCGTGTTCTTTTTAAGCTACTCTGACGCTTATTCCCAGAAAGAACATTAACCAGACCCAGAATAAATTCATTATAATTTTATTTTCCCTGGCTTCCAAAGGAATACTGAATTCACAGTTTGGCGATGTGACAGCTTAATTATGCTACTAAAGATCACATCTCAACTCACTTTCCTAACTGGATACTAAAAGCTTAAAAGTAGAAAGTCTAATTCTCTAATATAGAGTATAAATTAGGAGATACCGTGTGATGTGCCTAGGATTTATTTTTGAAAAATTATTATCAAACATATTAGAAGAGTTAGCTCTAAAGAGCAGAGTTTCTTATAGTGAAACACATTTGGAGATTTTATTTAAATGTACCTATAGTTCCACAAAACGTTTGGAAACTGTTATAGGCAGAACAGTGGCTTCTCAAAGATGTCCTTTTTTTAATTCCCAGAAGTTGCAAATATGTTACATCATGTAGCATCGAGGAGTTAAGGTACCTGATCAAATTAAGAGCGATACTCAGCTGACTTAAAAATAGGGAGGTATCCTGGTTATCTGGGTAGGATTAATGTGATCATGGGGTCCTTAAAAGTGGAAGAAGGAGGCAGAAGTGTCAATGTCGGAGTGATGATGTGATGTGACGTGATGTGATGTGATGTGATGTGATGTGATGTGATGTGATGTGATGTGATGATGTGATGTGATGTGAGAAAGACCCACTTGACCGTTGCTGGCTTTGAAGATGGTGGGCTGAAGAAACAAGGAACTCGGGCATTTCTAGAACCTGGAAAAGGCAAGGAATGGATAAAATATAACTTACCTACGTCCATCTGCTTATCCTGATCACTTTTGGTGCTTGTTAAAAATGTAGGTCCCTCAGTCACACAAATTCAATCAGTATCTCTGAGGAAAATCTCTTGGGGCTTTCCATTTAAAAAAAAAATTTCTTCAATGATTTTGATCAACAGCAAACTTTTCAAATCACTGACTTATTTCAAAATTTGAGTTACAACCATTCTAACTGAAGGAACCAAAAAACATGGCTTTTTCTTTAATATGAAAATATTTAAACTAACAAATCATTGCCAAGATTACTATAATGTGTCTGCCCCATTTTCTTCGTGGAAACTTTAGAAAAACTTTTGTTGACACCATGGTAATCCTATTGTTGTGCAAAAGAAGAAATTGGACGTAGATTGGAATATAATAGGTTTGGCTGAGTATCCAAACATACACATTCTACAGAAGGGAAGCTTAGAAGCACACTAGAGTTTTCAATTTTGAAGTAATTATCATAAAACATATTTGTGGTTTATGAATAAGTCAACTACAACTTGTATTTTAAAACTCCAGAGCTATTTTGTGAAATTTCCTTTTGAAGCTTAGGGGAAACCAAATAATTCTGGAAAAATGTGTATCATCTGAAAGTGTATTAACTACTTAATCTTACAGGTCAACCATTTCCTTGCAAATATAATTGAGAAAGAATATTTGTAATGAAAGGTACATATTAAATTTCAGGACCAAGGCTTTCAACACTAAAATAATGAGTACTTATTCTGTTTAATGTTAGAAGTCAATTTGTTTTTAGTGGAACCTGTTTTATAATGAGTCAACATTATATCATTTTCAAAACATGCTGCATGACTTTGGTACTAAAAAACACACTTTAGGGTTATTTAAATCTTCAAAACTTTATAGTTTTATGAGGACATGCTTATTGGACTCCTAAGAAAGTGTTCATTGTAAACATGTCAATCCCGGAATATTTTAAACCTTATATATTATTTACACATAGTTAAATCTTCAATTAATCTAACACCTTGGAACATTATGTGTTCTGAACCATCATAGAGTTAATCAAAAGAAAAGGAATTTATTTTGAACCTTGAGTATATCTACAGCCAATCTATTCATGTATTCAGCCATGGGAGGCCAGTTGATTCCCATGTGCAGGCTTCTCCATGCCCCTGTACATTTGAAAAGCTTTCCCTTTGCCTAGAAATGTGTGAATTCTTCTCCCCTTGGCTAACACCAGCTCATCCTTCACGGATTTTCACTTCCTAATGTAAAAACCTTCAATAAATCAGGGCCAGTTCCAGTGCTGCTGCTCTATGAAAAAGTAGTGTCCTGTTCTTCTTCCTGTGGAAGAACTTGCCACACAGTATAATGACTGCATATTTATTTGCATCTCTTCCACTTAGACTTTGTGCTTCTGAAGAACAGGGGCTGGTGTAATATGGTGTCTACATCTTTATAGACTTGTAATGTGGCCTGATGATGAATTATTGGGCTTTCCTTTAAGGGACAAATCAGAATTTTTAAAGCTGTCTTATATTTATTTTATAATTTTGTGTGGATTTTAATTTGAATTGCATATTGGAAATTAGTCCTGTAAGATTTGTTTTCAGTGCTTGCAATCTTTAAATTCTTAATTAGATCCAAGCTACAGAAGTTAGAAGGGAATATTTTTATGCAATTAGCTCATTTGCTATTTATATTGCAATTGTACATATCAAATTCTGCCCATCTTCTTTGCCACATCTCTAGTTCAAGCCACCATCTTTATTTCTTGCCTGGACTAATGTTGTTGTGTCCCGTTTGGACTTTCTGATTCTTTGTTATTCTTTTACTTATAAACAATCTCTAGCATACCAAAGCGCTTGAATGAAAATCCAAAATGCATAGTATGGACTATGATAACCTAAGACCATTGATCATTGTTGCATGATCAATTACAATTTGCATGCCACTAACCACCAAGATTTTACCATCTGCCATACATTAAAAAATTCTTAAACCTCTGCATTAAACATTTCTTCCTCTACTTCTTCACCATTGCAAAACCAGTTTAAATATTAGTTCATCCAATAGGAAGACTTTCTGTTTTCCCATGTGTGTATTCTTTTTTCCTGCATCATATTATTTTATTGTACAGTAGTTATAATAATTTACAATTTGCATTTATTTTTGCAGGTTGCTTAATGTAAATATTAGTATAAATATTAACCATTTATGAATATTAAATCTAGTTTTATATGCTTAACTTTACAAAAATCAATCACTATATGCTTACAATGTTTTAAGTACTTTAATGTATCAACTCATTTAAGCCCCTTAACATCTCCAGGATGGAGTTAATTAACATTGTTTTATGAATGTCGGAAATGAGGTGTAAAGACTTTAAGTGCGTAAAGTTAGTTACAGAGCTGACAACAGAAGAGACAGAAGCAATGAGTCCCATCTCAGGCAATTTGCTTCTCCTATAAAATGCACAACCTTCCATGTCCCTCTCTTTCATATGTGCTGACAGTGGCGGACCTCTGTAATAATAATACTAACTAATAAATATTGTTTACTGTAGGCAAGGGGTTGTTCTAAGAGTTTAACATGCATTAACTCATTTAAACTCATAATTAAAGCTTTTTGAGATGGACACCATGACCATTTCTATTTTAAAGATTAGCAAACGAAGACAAAGAGAATCGCCCAAGATCACACAGCACATATGTTATTCAGCACTAGTAACTACTAGATGTATTGAGCAAACACACACACACACACACACACAAAATGATTATTGGCGAAGCAGAAGAAGTCAGGATGCCTGGCATCATCACTTTTCTATTTTTAGTTGGTTTAGTACAATCTTGATGTACTTCTTTATTTTCATATTTGAGATTATTATTATACTTCACTTAAATCCAATTAAATATGTGTATCACTATATATATATATATATATATGTATATATATATGTATATCACTACATGATACTAGACATATATAAAGTCATGATATCTGGTAGACATGCTTCATATACAGTGATGTGTAGCTGTCATGAGAGCTTTAGAGGAAATGTCAGAGAAACTTCTAGGTTTGAACTTTTAACATTTAAATAAAACTCTAATGTCATGGGCATGTTTCTTGTGCTTTACATGCTTTCATGAAAAATAAAGGGAAGTTTAATTTGTTCTTACTTACCCTGTCAATGAAATTGAAATGCACATCAGCATTGCCCATCACAGAGGTATGTCTTCTGGCTTTGGTTGGTTCACTGACTGAAAAAATGTAGTCTGGAGAAAATTAGACCTGAAGAAAATATTTAAAAGAACTTATTTTAAAATATTGAATAGTTGGGGATGGGTGGGATCATATTCCACCATAATTTTGTCATGGCATAGAGTTTTCCAAAGTTAATCAATTTACTGTACAGATTCAGTTAAAAGCTAGATATTCATACACACAGAAAGTACTTAGATAAGTGCTAAGACAACCTGTTCTTGGATGTCAAAACACAACATTTAAAATGTTACCTGCTCCTCAGCTGATTTATAAAATCAGTGTGACCTTATTCAAATACAATAGTATTGCTTTTGAAATTACAAAATGTATATTAAAATCCATCTAAAAATAAACAAGTTGAGAATAACAAGGGATATTCTGAAAAAATATTTTATTTGCTCAAGAAATATATATGGAGGACTTGTGCCAAGCCTAAGGGACAGATGAAGTCCTTTCTCTCATGGAAGTGACAGTTTAGCAGCTCAGAGATATAAAATGCACTGCTCAAAAATGAACAAACAGCCTAAAAATAATTCCAGAGAATGGTAAATGGCAAGAAATGATACTATCTTAAAATTATGCAGAATAACTGAAGGAGTCTCATAAACTACGTGCATTTGGGTGGTTAGAAGGCTTGTCCGAGGAAGCAAGTTGAAACATAAGCGACAGGAAGTCAATAATTAAAAAGGTTTCATGCAGCAGCTCTCAAAATGGGGGTCAAGAACCTCGAGACACTCAGGGTGTTCACAATGTAAAAATTATTGTTATAATAATATTAAGATGTTATTTGAGTGTTCACTTTAATTACCTCAGAAGGGAAAAGCAGACTTTTCCAAGCAGACGACATGGCATGTGACGATGTCATTGTTCTGGTGGCTAATAGAAAATGTGCTTGCATAGTTTTGTGCTTTCTAAAATTTTCTATAGTGGTATGTTTAGAGTATAAATGTCAGGTGCAGAGTATTTCCAGAAATTAATTTAGTTTGCTCTCAGTAACAATACTGTGTTCCTGCTCTTTTTGTTTACATCTGCTATTATTTCTATAACTTATTGTCCAATCAATCACTCTTTTGTAATCCTCAAATTTTCCTCAGGTCTATATAAATAAACAGAAAGAAGTAATTATATTTTGTGGTCTTGTTTTGCAGTAATTTTTAAATCTGTTTTTCAAAACTATTTCTAAATTTTTAAATTTTGTCTAAAATTATTAGTATTTCGAATTTAGTGTTCATTCTATAATAAAATTAAATTTATAATATATTCTTTTATTTAAGGATGGGTCATTGTCATAAGCAAGGAGATTTGAAGACTTTCTCAAATCGTGGCTGCATTGCACAAAATTGACATTAATGAAGTAGAGATTTCTCTAAGTCAAAGAAAGGAATTTACTCCCAAGTCTTAAAATGTGCATATGCTTTTCCCAGAAATTCCACATTTGGAATTTATCTAAAACTATATTACACTAGTACACAAAATTTGCTTACTAGAACATTGCTTGTCATAACAATGTATTAATCAAAAGAACAAACAAAAACATTGAAACACTCACCGTTGAGCAAAAATATAAGCAAGTTTTGATACATTCATACAATGGGGTACTCTGTAACCATATAAAATATGTTACAAAGTTATATGTATTAATAAGACAAAATAAGAAAAAAAAATTTAGGTGAAAAGTACAGGACATACAGGACAAGAGACAAACAGGCAGAGAGATGGAAATGAAATTCTGTTGTGTATATAGGAATGTCTGAATATCTGAAATATAAAACCTGAAATTACTTCTAGGGAGTGGTATTGGAAAGTCAGTTGGGTGAGGAGCTATTTTAACCTTAAATCCTGGTATGCTGTTAAATATTACAGCGTGTTATACCATTCATGTATATTATTTTTATCATGCAAATGAATTAATGCAAAAATATAATAAAGCCTATTATTGATACTACTAAAACTATATTTTCATGTCAAATGCAAAGAGAAATGGAAACAAGTGTATTGGGTTGTCAGAAAAGTCATGACATATTTTTTCTATGTTTTTCATTGCAAAAATGCATCATGACCTTTCCGAAAACCCTATAGAAAGTGTTTAAAAATACATATCTAAATAAGCATAAGTTCTATGAAGATGTACAATAGATAGTTCTATGGCTCATAAGAAATGCTAAAATTAAGAGTGGCAATGTGATTGATGTGAGGAGACAAAAAACTTTCAAATCCACTCCTTTATTGCCTGATTTTGAAAATATAAACCACTTACTAAAAAGGCATTTTCCATTTAAAACGTGTCTATTGAGAAAAGCAGAGTAGACAGATTAGGTACAACCAATTTGAAGAATAAACATCCATTGTATATGATAGTGCTTTGTGAATTTTAAGAGAAAGCTAGTATTTCAACTTAAAAATAACAATTATATTATGATACATCTATATAATAAAATTTCATATAGCAAGTAAAAAATCGCATTAGAGAATAATATTAAAGGATTTAGAAAAGTATCCACAACTAATTGTTATGTGGAAAAAGATACAAAATCATAAGCATAATTTTGTCATACTTTTGTGAGAACCAAAGTGTCTGTCAGTTTGTGTGTGTATACCCTCACACCCTAAGGGAAAAAAAAAAGATAATTATCTCTGGACTAGAATATTTATTTTCATCTTTTCTCCTGTAAATATTCTCCAAATGCGCTACAATTATTTTCTTCTTTTCTCCTGCATTTTCCAAATGTGCTAAAACAAACTGCTTTTATGAAATACATAATATGAAAATAGTTTGAAACCCCAGTGTGTAAAATGATGAAAATAGGAATTTCTCCTCTACTAAGGCAATTGTCATATTTCATCATATTCTATGCTCTCAGATTACTTCACTTATGTAGATGCGCAGTCACATATTGTTACATATGGAGTGCAGAAAAATGTGTAATACCATCCATTTACCCCAAAGGGAGAATGATATCACAGCTTGTTCTGATGGAATAACTGGTAACACATTAGCTTTAGCTCTTCACATGATAATAAAAGACCTGCAACAGAAATTTGGGAAATTTGTTTAATGGTATCATCAATTAGATGATCTCTGAACATCATTCCAAATCTTTGGTTTTATGACCCTATGAATAATAACTAATAATAGCTGTAAGATATTAAGCATTCCAATATATCAATCTTTTTTATTATGCCAAGCCCTATACTAATAGTATTATACACATGATGTGTCCTGTGATGTTCATAAGTTTTCCTACAGACATCATCATATCCATTTTAAAGATGAAGACACTAAAGCTATCAAGATTACATTTTTTTTTCATTTTTACCCTTGGTAGGTTGCTTTAGAAAGTATCTAATCTGTACCTATCTTTCACAAAATCTGGGTTCTACTGCTTTCTTATTTCAGGACTGACATGTCAGAGTTCACCAGCTAGATGGGCACAAGCAGAACCTGCTATCATCTTGATTACAGGAAAGGAAACAGTCAAGTTGTGGTAAGCCTTGAGAAGTCCAGGGTGGGACTCAGACGAGGTGGGTGAAATTGTTATCATGGTGCTCAGCACCCCTGCTGGTCTCCGGTAACAGAAGTATCCAGTTGATGGGCTGAAGAGGCAACTCAATCATTTCCCATGGATATTGATGAAACCTCCAACATCCATTACCACAGATGACCTGAATCTCCTTGTGCCCGGGTGGAAATTGCATACGTCACCCAGTGTGAATGTGGGTGTGTGGGTGCATGTGAGTGTCTGATATACAAGGAAAGAAACTATTGCTTAGTTAATATTTCAAATTTTCTCAACTGATAATAATATTGTCTATAAAATATTTTAAATAATTGTATTAACTACCTTGTGTCAGTTCCAATCTGTCCACCTTCTTCCCAGTGGCTGAAGATGTTCACGATTTGATTTTCCATTTATTCGGTAGGTGACTTTTGGCAAATTATTTAGACTTTCTGAGTCTCCATTTCTACTTCTGAAAATGTGACAATAACACTTACATGGATTTTAAAGCATAAAACTTAAAGTCAGAAAAAAAGTTATTGCTTCATAAAGAAAAATGCTGGGAATAGATAGCTGGAATTTTTCAAACAAAATCTCAGATTATGTAATTTGATACACGCAATGTCAATGCTTAGAATTGTTTTGACTATCTTCTTGCAATGAGCTACTTAATTATATGTGATTGGTTTATGTGTCTTCTTTTCTTAATTTCTTCTAAGTTTACTAATTTCCTCTACTACAAAACCGAGGCATTTCTACAATTTTCCTAAAATAATAGTAACAAAACATACTATGAATCACCTTATTGTTCTATGGTTTACTTTCAAGAAAATTATCATTTGTTTTTTTAACAGTTCTATGACAAAAAATAAGGCATTTATTCTAACATTAATTGCTTAGGTAAATGCATTAGTGATCATGAAGACTAAATACCTTTTCACAGGTTTCATACTAAAAAATGATATATTTAAATTATTTTAAAAAGGGAAAATTCTTACAATGTGGCAACATATTAAAATACGTAATTCAAAGGGCTCTTATAAACACGAATAAAGGAAAATTTTGCAGGAAAAATCCTACAAATAGAGCTGATACAATCACAAAATGAAATAGACAAGGAATTAAGTAGATCTCCCATTTGCTAGAAGTGTGCATCAGAAAGTGACAATAAAAGATATATCAAACCAGGCCTTTGGGAGATTACAACACTGTATAACTTTTAGTTTTGAAAAACATATTTCTAGTTTGCAATGAAGAAAAGATTATTGCTTTGTGATATTTTTAGCATACATTTTTTTAATGTTGTTTTTGGCATTAAGCTATAGCATACACGTACTATCCCTAAGTAAGGTTTTGGATGGATTCCCAAATTAAATCCACAAAATGAGAAACAGGCAGGACATTGCTAATTGGTTCCAGACCTGAATAGCATAAAACATGTCCCCTTCACATAAGAAGTAAACTGAAAATGTTGATATTTATCATTTGCATCAGAGATATTTATCATTTTTATAACATTCTAGAAACGAATGCAAGTCACCCTCCTGGCCAAAAATTGAGTTAGTCCAAGGAAATCAATACAGATTTTAAGAGTACTGGGCAAAAGGATTCAATTCCTCAGATTTTGCTCATTTGCATTTTCCTGAAATTATGTATAGTTTATGATTTATGAGGCCATTTGATGAATATGATAGTTGGCTGACAGCATCACACTGAACTGTTGCCACAGCTGCAGAGGAAAAGAGCTTTGCAAGAGACATGCTCTCACTGTAGAAGACTCACTTGCAGCAGGACCCTGGTTAACAGCTATGGCATTCGGGCGAGTTAAGCACATCTCTCTCTCCCATTCATTCCACAGGGAACGTACTGGGCTGTCCTGGCTCAGCACGTCCACCTGCACTTCGTTAGAGAGCCCAGCATTCAAAGCCACACCATCAGCTCCCCACAATGACATAACTCCATTCAGAGACTGGCGTGACTGGGCTGGGTTTCCCCCCCTTCAGCTCTTGTATCACTAAGAATCTGGCAGCCAGTCCCGTCCTGACAGCGTTTACAGCATATATTGGTGGATTCTTGTCCATAGTGCATCTGCTTTAAGAATTAACGAAAGCAGAGTCAAGACGGTAAGGTAAGCGCTGTTTTAACTATAGCACTGGGGATGCCGACTGTTTGGGACAGTATTTATTGTAACAGGAACAGAACAAATTCCAGAGCAACGTTGCCAATTGCTATTCAGCAGCATATCCATAGTTTTGAGCTTAACTTTTACACTTTGCTGAACATGTTTTCCATGATTTATGGATTTGAGATAAACTTTATACGGTATATGCTGTGTTCTTGGCAAAGGAAGTTATAAAACATTTCAGGGTTGGAATAAGAAAATATTTAAACCAGACAGTGAAAATGTATGGCAATTAAAATATTTGTTATTTCATGCTAATTAGTTATACAGATTAGTATTGTCAGAACTTAATTTTGCAGCAAAAAAAAGACTTTCAATCAGCATTTAAAGTATTTTTTCATCCATACATTGTTATAGTTTGTTACCATTTACCATAAACATTTTACATTGTTATAAAATGTGACCTAAAGGACTTCGACCCTCTTATTTCTATTTTTTTAATGTTAAAGATTTGTTTTTTGGATGTATGCCTTAATGAACATGTTTTGATGAGATTCTGGGAAACATGATTTACTCTGTGAAAACGCATTTCCTCCATAACCACAGGTATTTGAAAAACTGGGGGGAAAGTAAATAAAGTGCACTTATGCTTCATAGTGGAGTCATTATATGGCTACAAACTCCCTTTGAATTCAGAACCCTGGTTTTTATTCTGCCAAAAAATATGGAAGTGGTTTTTTCATTACTCTTCAGTACTCACATTAAGTTACCAAGGTCTATTTTAGTGTAAACTGAATTAAAAAGAGATGGAAGCTTATTAATGAAGCAAGACAAATCTTTACAACATTAATATATCTGTAACTTATAAAGAATCTGTGCTGTGTAATTGTTTTCATGGCCAAGTCCTGTCAACTACATTAAATGATTTCATCATTGTCTTAGGGAAAAATTTACTAAGAATCTGGTTACATGTTACATTGTGTTAGCTATTAAGAGTGTTTCTAACACTGCTTTTTTAGTGTTTTATCTGCTAAAATGAAGAACCTTATAATTCCAAGTTAAAGCAGAGATGTTTAAACTTCCTAATACTAAAAATCCTACTTATCCCAAACTACCCAGATCCAAAAGATGGTACCATACTTCTCAGAGGAAGATATATTGCCTTATGGTATCTATTGAAATACGGACCCTGCTTCACATTAAGGATTTCCCTCTCAGGGTTACCAACTTCTCCTCAGCCATAACCCTTCACTCTAAAAAGTCCAACCCTATGTCCTATTTATTTTACCTTAATATCTGACCCTGTATTTCCCCAAGCAATTACAGTGTACTTAATGGAGCCTCTCCTAAGAAAATGTTCCTATGAGAAGATCAGTGTTACAAATTGTTTTTAATTTATATTCTCAATTTTATCTTTTCCTCCATGGCTCCTAATGCCAGTGTTAAATACAGACTTCCCTCAATGCCCAGCTGTCTCCCACTTGTATCCTGTAAGAATACTAAAATCTAGATAAGTGAACCATGGCTTCTTCAATTTTGGCATGAACAAGTTAGAAAACTTGTGAGTTATTGACAGAAAGGAAACCTTTAAATTCAAAACTTGGAAAAGAGTATCTTTATTAGTTGAATCTCTTTATGGGTTTAAAACTTCTTAGAATTTGTGACATTTTCCTGATGAATAAACATTAGTTTTACTGAAACTTACATTCTAATTATCAATCTCAGAACACAGTTTTGTTATGTGCCTAAAAGTATGAAATGTTACACAAAAGTTGAGTATGCACACCCACCCCCCCCCCCCCACCAAGAATTCTGTTCCTCTTCTTCGGAATCACCAACAATAACTAGACATTTTGAAAGGAATGTACTCCCAGGCCCTCACCCCCGCCCACACACACACTCATAAGAACAGCTTTCCTCCAGGCAGAAACCACAGGCTGCCCATGTTCCCAGTAAGGGGCTTCTTAATGAGACATTTTAATGATGTAGAATGGTAGGGTAGAGAGGACAATTTACAATTGTCTTCTCATTTTCTATTTTTATGGTTTTGAAGAGTGTTCTTAAGCAGTGTTCTAACGTGGTGGTCAATAGGCACCTTCCATCAACCTCTTGCTTGCAGGAAGGCATTTAAAGAAGGAAGGACTTGGGAGAGGCTGACCCGAACAGTTAGGCCTGGCTCACCCAGAAGGGGGCGCATGTGTACGCAATCTAACTCAGAACCTGTTTACCACCACAGGAGTTGTAAACATATATACCCTTAGCCTCATACTTAAATAGAAATTAAAACTACATCATTAGAAGCACGAAAAAAGTACTATAAAAGAAAATACACATTTTGTAATGAATGTAACATTGTCAATCAAATATCCTTTCCTTGAAAGTATACTATTTTATAATACTACGTCTCCTTTATTTAGGATTCAAAGCACTGGCCAAAAAATGAATCTGGGTGCGTTTACTCTCCTCTTGGCACTGATCAGTGGTGCCAGCAGCCAGTACTACTATGATTACGATCTTCCCCTATCGATTTATGGGCGATCATCACCAAATTGCGCACCAGAATGTAACTGCCCGGAAAGCTTTCCAACGGCCATGTACTGCGATGAGCTGAAATTGAAAAGTGTGCCAATGGTGCCCTCTGGAATCAAGTACCTTTACCTTAGGAATAACCAGATTGACCATATTGATGAAAAGGCCTTTGAAAATGTTACTGATCTGCAATGGCTCATTCTGGATCATAACCTTCTAGAAAATTCCAAGATAAAAGGAAAAATCTTCTCTAAACTTAAACACCTGAAGAAGCTGCATATAAATTACAACAACTTGACCGAATCCGTGGGCCCACTTCCCAAATCTCTGGAGGACCTGCAGCTTACTAATAACAAGATCAAGAGGCTCGGCTCCTTCGAAGGACTGGTAAACCTGACCTTCATCCATCTTCAACACAATCAACTGAAAGATGATGGCATCTCAGGTGCTTTTAAAGGTCTGAAGTCGCTCGAGTACCTTGACCTGAGCTTCAATCAGATGACCAAGCTGCCTTCTGGTCTCCCAGTATCTCTTCTAACTCTCTACTTAGACAACAATAAGATCAGCAACATCCCTGATGAGTATTTCAAGCGTTTTAAGGGACTGCAGTATCTGCGTTTATCGCATAATGAACTGGCTGATAGTGGAATACCTGGAAACTCTTTTAACCTATCATCCCTGCTTGAGCTGGATCTCTCCTATAACAAGCTGAAACGCATACCGACTGTCAATGAAAACCTTGAAAACTATTATCTGGAAGTCAATGAACTTGAAAGTAAGTAGAAAGGTGTGCCTGTATTTAATTGATGCATCCACGTGTGTTAAACTGTACAACACAAATATTGCATCTGGTTCCATTAAAACATGAATTAAAAGGCCAACAAAATATCCCTCTAACTGAAATATAGAAGAATTCTAGCTCAGCTATTTTTCCAATATCTGGCCTTTCTTTGGAGTGAACAGATAAGAAACTATTAAGATCATAGCATTTACACACTGATTTCTTCAAATTTAATATCCTGGACTAATTAATCCTCCTGTGTTATCAGCTGATACGTATCTATTAGTATTAGCGTACTTCATGACTTACATTTGTGTCCTACATTTATTTCTTGGCAATATCTAGCTGAGGGAGAAACAAACAAGTCCAGAAGAAGCACAGCTTCAGAGGCTGCCAAGCCTCCCTCCCGCCTAACCCCAGAGCAGCCTGTATGTTCTCATGCTCTTCTCTGACATCTTTACTTGGGACTCAACATATTACTCTGCTATCATGGCCACAGTCTGTTATCCCCATTATGGGGTGTGTGGCTGCACAGTGTTCTTATGAAGACTGTGAGGAAGATTAAGGAAGGAATACAATAAGGATTTGGATCGCTTTTAAAATAGTATTACAGAGCCCCTTTTCTTATGCATAACCCTTCACCCCATTTGATTTTTCCAGTTTCTCCTTCCTTTCTTTTGCTGCTAGAGTTTATTTTTCATTTATCTTCTGGGCGGGAGCTTGACCTGATCTATGTAGACTGTTTATGCACTCTCCTTGTCTTCTGGGGCATTTTTCAGTTTAAGCAGTACAGACTCAGGTGGGAAATTGACGTTTACCATTCCCGACCTTACTCTTTAACAGATCTTGGCAGAAGAGAAACCTATGATTCTTGGATAACTTTTTAAATAAAAAGTCAGTTGGGAAACACTGATTCACACATAGAACTATTATATCTGCAAAATAGCCTATTGCAACTTAGCATCTTTATGCCATGAAAGTCAGTTCTGTTGTCATACTGGATAAGAATATTGACATTCCTATCTGAATAATTACAGTGTGCCTTAGTAATATGATTCTTTGCAGTCTGCAAGTTTCTTGTAACTCTTAGTAAGGTTAGGGCGTTCTCATGAAGGGAACCGTGATTGTCAACTCTGAAATGCCACATGCTCTTTCTTGTGTCTGGAAAACTGACTTGTCATACAATTCACAGTCAGGCTATCAGAGCTGAACCTCATAGTTGTTTCCAACAGAAAACTCACTATCTGGCAATATATGTTCCCACATTATAAACATTTGTGATTAGGAGGAAGGCTAGTCAGACTGGCCAAAATTCTGATGGGATTTAAGATGTTTGAGGGCTGAAAAAAATCCTGTTTGATGTGGTGGGTGGAGATTAGCAGCAGGAACAGGGCTATTGTCTTCTGTGAGATAAGAAAGGGGAGAGATAGAGGAGAATTGGGAGGTATAAAAACCAGTGGAAGAAGGAGGAGCCGAAATGGGTGATGGGGAAGGCTGTCATGGGAGAAGTGCCAACAGCCACTCAGTGCCACGTTGAGAGTAAACCCACCAAGCCCAGCACATATAAATGGTCATTTGGAAATGAGTAGTTTCCTTTCTTCCTTTCTTATCCTTGACAGTCAGGTATCTACATTTCAGATAGGTATTCTTGTCATTTGACTTTGCATGTATGTCTTCAATTTAGTTTATTTTGCCACATAAGAATTATGCATACCAATTGTCCACATTCTTAGATAAAAGAGCCCCTTATTGTTCCTCTACCATTAAGAAATCTATAGCTAAAAACTATTTCTTATATTTCAAACTTGCAATGTGAAACAGTAGCCTTGTCACAGATCTACCTATGTAAAGTAGTTTGGGAAAGAGAACAAAATTAAAAGGACACCAATAATTATTTAGTGTATGTTAGGTGCTAGCGCCCTGTGAAGTGCTTTACTTTACATATCTTAATTAATTTAATCTTCATGCAACACATTGTGAAAGATATGCTATATCTGACAAGATCAGACACAAATGTTCCAAAGTCATCCATCTGGTAAGTAAGTGGCAGAGGTAAAAAAATAATATCGGCCTAAGCCCTTGTTTATTCCGTTGTTCCAGGCTAGACTAAACATTTCAAAAAAGTTCTTAGATAATATGATACACTGATACACTTATCGAATGTATTTCTAAAATCAAGTCTTTCTAAATCAAGAACTTAAAATAAATAATTATTGTTCTTTGAAAACATCCATTGAATATCCTGAACCACTGTAATTATTTTTATTAAATATTGCTGTGTCATTTGATAGCCTGCAATATTTCTTTTGTAGTTCCAAATTCATAGGTATGCATCAAATAAATGACTTTTTTTTTTAATGGAAAGAAGTCATATTAGGTATTATTATGGACTGGAGGGATTTTTCAATGATTGTTTCTAGCCCATGTAATAAAAGCAATTATAGTTTTCCATTCTTTAATTTCTAGAGTTTGAAGTAAAGAGCTTCTGTAAGATCCTGGGACCATTATCCTACTCCAAGATCAAGCACTTGCGTTTGGATGGTAATAACATCACCCAGACCAGTCTGCCACCTGATATGTATGAGTGTCTACGTGTAGCAAATGAAATCACTGTTAATTAATATCTGCTCATTTCAATTACATTGAGGCGTATCCTGGAGCAACATTTTATGGTTATGTTTTTCTGTGTGTGTCAGTTTTCATAATGTTCATTTTTTGTTGCTCTTTATTCCATGAGTTTTAAATTCTGAGATAAAATGTTTTGTAAACATTTTACTACTTTTTTTATAGAAAAGATGAAAGGCAGGCCTATTTCATCACGAGCACAGAAACATACACACACATAGACAACAAAATTAATGCCTTATTTGTAAATTCAGTGTTTTGTACATCTCTCCTGCCCATTGATGTGCAAAGCCTTTTATTGGTTACATGGAAGTCAGCCGAGTTTTATAATTCTTAAATCTTAATGTATCCAAAAGCATGGGCTACATACATATGGATGTTTACTTTCTTGAACCAAATTATCTTACTATGTTTATATTTGTTTAGCTGAAAAATAGGTGGTACATTTTGATACCAGTGGTTTTGCAAAATACTAAGCAAAATTTATGAAGCCACATACATTTAAAGCAGAATTTATAGTCTTAAGAATTTATATAGTTACCTAAAAACCTTTTCTTTTCTAGAATTATTTTTCACTTTAATTCGTGTGTATTTTTATTATTATTTGCATGTTATGTTTGACAAGCTAATAGCAAAATAAAACATAGCAAATGGCATCACTGTGTTTGACTTCTTGTGAAATTCGTATTTCTCATATATAAAATACAGCTACATGCCACATGACACTTCAGTCAATGGTGAACTGCATATACGAGGGTGGTCCCGTAGGGTTACAATGGAGCTGAAAAATTCCTATCACATACTGACATCATAGCTATTATAACATCATAGCACAAAGCATTACTCACTTATCTATGATGATGCTGTTGTAAATAAACCTACCACACTGCCAGGCATATGAGTATAGAAGTATAGCACACACAATTATGTATAGCACTTAATACTTGACAATGATAACAAATACCTACATTGTTGGTTTATGTATTTACTATACTCTACTTCTTATCATTATTTTAGAGTGTATTCTTTCTACTTATAAGACAGTAAGTTTGCTGTAAAGCAGTATGCCCTGTTTCCCTAGCAGCAGCCTCATATATCTTGTTTATATCTTTTGATTCGTTATTTTCTCTTGTGCTTGATTTAATTTTGTGTTTTATAAATTTGGTGCAGCATAAGCGAACAGTGCTATAAAGTCTGCAGTAGTGGACAGTAATGTCCTAGGTCTTCACATACACTCACCACTCACTCACTCACTCACTCACCCAGAGCGGTTTCCAGTCCTGCAAGCTCCATTCATAGTAAGTACCCTGTATAAATGTACCATTTTAAAAAATATTTTATACCACATTTTTACTGTACCTTTTCTATGTTTAAATACAGAAATATTTACCATTGTGTTACAATTGCCTAGAGTATTCAGTACAGTAACATGATGTACAGGTTTGTAGCCTAGGAAAAATAGGCTATACCATACATCCCAAGTGTGTAAATCACCTAAGGACACATTTCTCAGAACATATCTCTGTTAAGTGGTGCATGACTACAATAGATTAGAATTAAAAAAAAATATGTCTAGCTTGCAATATTTTACTTATGTTAATTAGAATTTTCCACTCAATAAATTGTCTTCTTTTAGTATCCACTTGCAAAGAATTTTTAAACACATCCTACAATATGTACTTAAAAGGATACAAATCCAAGTTCCTATTTACGGGGGTGGAGTTCATCACCACCACTAAACCATTGTCTGGACATCAAATGGCTGTCTCAGTTCACTTAGTTCAACTCAGTTCCAACACTATCACTCTGGGGATAGTGTCAGATTCCACGGATTAAGGGTTCAGTCCTATAAGCCTGCCCCCCAACCCCACCCCCCCAGATGCCAGTAGGAATCCCAGGATGTCACCAGTACTTCTGACCAACTGACTATACATTAGAAGTCCCCAAGACACCTTCCTTGGGTTTGATTAATTTGCTAGAGCAGGTCACAGAACTCAGGAAACCATTTACTCACTAGATTACCAATTCACTATAAAAGGATATAACTCAGGAACAGCCAAATGGAAGAGGTGCATAAGGCAAGGTATGAGGAAAGGGCACAGGGCTTCCATGCCCTCCTAGAATATGTCTCTCTCCTAGAATCTCCGTGTGTTCACTAACCTGAAAGCTCTCCAAACTGAACCCTGTCTTTTTGGGCTTTCATGGAAGCTTCATTACATAGACATGATTTGTGAAATCATTGGTCACTGGCAATTGAACTCAATCTCCAGACCTTCTCCTCCCCCAGAGGTGGACCAAAAGTTCCAACTCTCTAATTACAGGTTGGTTCTCCTGGTAACCAGGCCATTATCCTTAGTTTACCTAAGGGCTTTCCAAAAGCCATCCTATTAACATAACAAAAGATACCTTTATGGAGCTTATCACAGAAAATTCCAATGGTTTTTGGAGCTGCTAGCCAGGGGCTATGGACAAAGACAAAAATTATATGAAAAATATATTTTGGTCATCTGAATGAGTAAATATACAAGTATATTTCTTATAAGGCACAACACTGCAGTATTTAAATCTTACAAGTTGCTTGATTATTTCCATTTCTGTTGTTTTTACTGGTTCATATGCAATGGTATTCAATTAAATAAGAGGCTAAGATCTCAGCAATTGCTGTTCAGTTGTAAGCAAAAATGGTGGCTAACTCCCAAGACTGAAAATGTTAAGTGTATATAAGTTTCTGAAAATGAGACTTAAAAAAATCAATTTACCTTGAAGCCAATACATTTGTAACATAGGGTTAGAGTTTAAATAAGAACAGCTTTCCAGTAATAACCGCTTTCAGCTTTCTATATTATGGATATCCATGATTCTATGGGAAGTAATAGGGCATATAATTTATAAAAATAACTTCTACTTTATCTAGTTAGCTATAAAGAATACGTTTGGAGCCATTGTTCAGACAAAAATAATCTCATCTCATATGAGCACATGCATAGTCTCAAGTGTTATCTAGAACAAAGGAAGCATCTCTCTAAAGTGTATGTTTAACAGAACATTTTTAGTGAATTCTACCTTATAGTAAAATGGGCTATTATCAAAGGACCATCATCAATTAAGACTGAGTTGACTGGAAGATATGTGAGATGTACATTACATTAGGTACACAGTGTATTTTAGATTGTCATATCTTTTCTACACAAAGGGATGTTTCTTGAGCTGTGAAAGAACTCTCAGGTCATTTCTTGGTATGAAGTTAAAATGTATTTTTTCTGGGGCCGGCCGAGTGGCGCGACGGTTAAGAACTCGCTTGCGATGCCAGAGGGCCCCGGTTTGGATCCCACATATGAGGGCCAGTGACACTGCCCTCTACAGCTAAGATGCTGAACAACAGCTCAACCTGGAGCTGGG
>NW_017732543.1:137433-143355 GCF_001890085.2 Hipposideros armiger
TTGAAATTATTACGATTCAAGCAGATTAAAAGTCAGCAAAGACATAACAGATAAAGACTACAAAATTTTCAGCCTTAATTAATGGACAGATATAATATTCTTTATCCAAAAATTAGAGAATTAATATACTTCTCAAGCTTAAATAGAGCATTTATAAAAACTGACTTCATACTTGGCCACAAACCCAAATTTGTTTCAACAAAGTTTAAAGAATGGGTAGTCTATATATCCCATTCTCAATTCAAGAAATTTATCAGAAGTTGAAAAAAAAAAACATGATTCACATATATTTGGAAATTAAGAAAACAATTCTAAAACACTTGTGGGTCTAAAAAGACATCAGAATAGAGACCTAGAAATATAGGACAAATAATAGTGAATATATATAGTAAATCAAAATGAGTTTAATTCTGTGATATTAGTGATTTAAATATAATTTATAGTGATCAATCCTGTTACTCAACTGGAAATTAATGTTATGAATATTTAATTTAAATAAGAATGATTTTCATTAAAATATGAGTTAAAGAAAAGATCTTCACTATCATTATTTCTATTCAATGGTTTATTGGTAGAAATTGCCCCACAGTAGAAAAAGAAGTGGATTAAGAATTAAAAGAGAGAATAAAACTCTAAAATTTTGCAGATCATATGATTGTCTACATAGAAAACACAAAAGATTCTACAAACACATTATTAGAAATCACGAGAGAGAGTGCCATTTGTTTGCCTATTGAATCTAGAATCCAATGCCATCTTTTCATTCTGCCATGCTGGGCATGGGACTGTACAAACCACAGTTCCTAGGTGCCTTTGCCTGAGGGAAGACACTAGAGGAAAACTGATAGGTGGAAAAAGAAGTAAATAGACTTTCAGTATAATTTTTTTGGGTGTGAACTTGACAACTGATTCTAAAATTTATGTGGAAAAGAAATGAACCAAGAATAACCAAGACACACCTGGTGGAAAATGATGGAAGACTTGTCCAACTATATGACTACCTAAAGCTATAATATTATAACTAAGATAGTATGGTACTGGTAAAGAATAGAAAAATTGACCAATAGGATAGAATAGGAAATGTATAAACAGGTTTACATTTATATGGAAATTTTATATATGACAGACATGTCATCGCATGTCACTAGAGAGAGTAGCAACTGGGTAATAAAAATAACTGAAAAAAGATGAACTTAGATTCTTCATCTCACACACAAAAATCAGTTCCAAATAGATTAAGAGCTTAAATTTCAAGGACAAAACTTTAAAATGTTTGGAAGAAAAGATAGATGAGTATATTTCTGATGTGGAACCAGGAATGATTTCTCAAGACAAATCATTAAGGAGAGATTGATGAACTTGACTACATCCTTAAAACCTTCTGTTCATCAAAAAATATTGTAAAATGAAGTGAATGAAAAAGCAGAAGCTAAGAGACAATAATTGCAATGTATATAATGTACAATGGCTTAATAACAATAATATATACAGAAGCACACCAAATCAATAAGAAAAATGCAGACATTCCAATTTTAAAATGGGAAAAATCCTGCATAGAGGTTTGACAGAAAACACCATACCAACAACAAACAGATGTTCAACTCATTAAAAATTAAGGAACATAAACTAAAACCACAAAAATCACCATTTTTGCCTATTCAATTATCAAAAATTAAGTCTGACAATTTAAAGGATTGGAGAAGATGTAATCAGTATTATTGATTAATGGTGTAAATGTAAATTGGCACAGCTACTTAGGTAAGCAATTTGGCATTATCTTGTAAAGTTGTTAAGTTCATATGTCGTATAGCCCAGCAATTCCCTTTCCACAATATTTCTCAAACCTTAATGTGCGTCTGAATAGAACAGGAATCCTGGTAAACTGAAATTTTTCACATGAACCAAGATTGCACATTTTTACCAAGCTCCCAGGTGATGCTCTCACGCTGTCAATCTCTCACATTGAGTAGCAGGACAAACCCAACATAAACTTTGCATAAGTGCCAAAGGAAATGTGTATAAAATGCCCATAACAGCCCTTTAAAAAAATAACAAAAGACAGGCAAAAACCCAAATGTGCATCAATAAAAAAAATAATAAAAAATAGTGTGCCATGGAATATTGTACTATAGGGAAAATGAATGAACTACAACTACACAATAATATGGATGAATCTTGGTAATAGAACATTGAATGAAAAAGTAAGTCTGAGAAGACTGTGATACAATTTTTATTAAGTTCAATATTAAGTAAAGTAAGACAATATATTGTTTATGTGTAAATATATGCAATACAATTATGGATTTTGAAGACAAAACCAAAATATGATAAACACAAAATTTAGGACAATGGTTTTCATAGTGGGAGTGGCCAGCAGAAGGATAGCAGAGGGGCGGAGACATAGGCACAGAAAATGATCAATTTCTTGGATTGGATGTTGTACCCATGAGTGTCATTGTTATAAAAAATAATGAATATCCCAAGTGTATCACATATCAAGCGAAAATAATTTCTAATACATATAACTCAGTTCACACATATTTTAACAAATGTTTTCTTGTCAACATCCCTATGCTTTAGATATATCATCAAATTACATATAAAGAAATTGAGGAAAAATTAGTTATGATAATTTGCCCAGAGTTGTACAACTAATAAATGACATCCTGAGATTTCTCAAGACGAAAACTAGAGGGCATCCTTGCTTTTCTCTTACTCTTGTACTTCACAACTAATTCATCAGCAAATTTTAATATATGTGCCACCAAAATATATCCCAGATTTGTCTGTTTCCCCATCTCCACTTCTACCTCCCCAGTGCAAGCTTCAGTTAATCTGGCCTGAACAATATCAATGTTTCAAACTCGTCCTTCTGCCCACCCTCTTACTCCCTGTTATGGGTTGAATTGTGCCCCCAAATACTTATATGTTGACATACTAGCCCCCAGTATCTCAAAATAACCATATCTGGAGGTCTCTGTAAGGATAGGGTCCAAAGTCTGTATTCTCAACCGCTCACATTGTCTCTATCAGATTTCTAGAGTTTGTTCCTGGGTGAGTTGTTCTGTTTCACAGGCCAGTACATCACTGAAAGGTTTGGGGTGGGTAATTCTGAAAGAAGCTTTCCTTCTAAAGTCCCTCATAGATTAGTGGACCCCTTGGCTTCAAACGACTTAATACAGACATTGNCGATGATGGTGCCAACTTGGGCCAGTGAAGCGACATCCTCCACAACTAGATTGAAGAACAAAACGACAGCAACTTGTCTGTTCCCCTTACCCCAATTCCCCAGCACTGTTCCTATCCCCCTAATTCCCCAATAAAAAAAAAAATCTAAAAAAAAAAAAGAGATTTAAAAATAAATAAATAAATAAAATAAAATAAAATGTATTTTTTTCTCAATGAAACAGTAATATAAAATAAAGAAAATAAATTAGAGGAATGTTGTAGACTTAAATGAGCTTTTTTCTGTGTATCACTTCGGGAAAACACCTTTTCAGCTGACAGTCTACATCTTTAAAAGCCTTTTATTTATCTCTGCTCAAAGTCATGTTACTCTTAAGCCTAAAAAGTAAGATTATAACTTTTAAAGCAGCAATTACCTTTGTAATTAAGGTTGGCAGACAAAGACCAAATTCAGCACAAAATGACACTTCTTATAGAACCTCTAGGGAAAGCTCTAGTTAATCCTGTTATGGGACAGCTCCCCTTGCTAGAGGGCAGAGCTCATCTCCAGGGAGGAGCTGGAGAGGAGACGTTTTCTGCTTTCTCCTTCATTCACTGTCACAGCCCCAGTGAAGGAAGAACACATGGAGACTGCTTTACCTGCTGGGCTCTCACCCCCTAGCCCACCTCAGTCAGGATAGTATTTTCCAAATTTCAACTGTTTAATTAGCATATTGGAATGCTTTTCTAAATGCAGATTACCAGACACAATGTCCCAAATATACAAACCCACTAAGGTATGCAATGTAGGATTCCACATTTTCAAAGAACATTGTTGGCGATGCTTATACTAGTGGTCAGTGGCTGACACACATCTTTCAAAACCCTGACTTAGTGTGAACACTATGATCAAGCTACTGAAATCCCCAACAGTTAAAAAGCAGAAGAGTCCTTTTCTCTGAAGAAGCAGAATAGAAGGAAGACTGCTGTTTACAAGACACATACATGAGAATAAATATTATTTGTTTTCATATTCTAACTGATTTAAGCTCTCTAACCCTCCATCTATTCACCTGTAAGCAAGGATTAAAAAATGGTCATTTCATAAAGATACCAGGCGACACTTCTTCTACCCAATTGACTCCAAAGTTGCTTTATAGATACTTCTTGCCAGCCAGGCTTCTTTTCCCTTCAGTGACCCAGCTGGTACTTTATCATGAGAGATTGCTTGGGATTCACTTTGATCAAATTTTCAAGAAGGTAACTAGGAAAAGTGGTTAACAACAGAATAAATTTAAAACAGGAAGTTTTCTGTACTGTGTCATAACGAACAGTGATCCTGCTTTTGTGACCTTCTGGACAAATATCTGTGTAAATAGATTAAAGCAATGAAAGCAATAACCTTTCCTAAGATTAATTCACTGGAGACTAAAGTGTAGACTCTGATTTTGGGTCTACAAACGAGAAAATGAGAAAAGTCTCTCTTTGGTCTTGACATCTCCATTTGAAAATCAGGGCTAAGTCATGTCTTCATGGGAAAGAGAACTGTGATGTGCTGGGGCTTTGAGGGGTGTGAAGAATTATCATGCCCTAATAAGTACAAAGACTACAGATGGATGATAGACTACGAAACAAGCCAGAGGAATGCTGATTTCTTAGTTAAAAGTTCTCCAGCTGGTAATAACTGTTTTCAGAAATATTGGAGAGGTTAAAAAGTTGGTTTTACAAAGGACTTTTTTTTTGCTTGTGATCTTCTAAGTATGGGGTTCCAGTTTTTTGTTTGTTTGTTTGTTTGTTTTTGTTTTTCTATAGTTGCAATTTTATCATAATGATGGCCTTAGGGTTTTCTTTGGTTGGGTTTTGCAACTATTATAAATATCTGCTTAACATTTTACTCACAAGTCAAAGAAAATGCTCATTTCATTTAAAGTGAACGCAAAAGGAACTTTACTACAAAAATCAAAATGTGTGTAAAATAACAATAAAAGTTAACAGACATGCCACAAGTATATGAAATAAATAGAAATATGTTTTTAAAATATTTAGATGGTTATATTTATTCACTTATGCAATCCATCAACTTTTGTTTCCTAGTAAGGTATAAGAAATTGAACACAGTAGAGGTGGGAAAAAGTAGAAATTTAGGCAACTTAAAATGAGTGAGGCCTCATGCATCTTTATCTCACTTTGATAGCCTGAGATTTCACTTTTGCTTTGTAGGAGCTCCTCTCTCACATTTTGGTTGGCCCAAAGAGTACCACCTACATGTGTGTCTTATTTCCTTAAAATGAACCTGCTATTCTAGGAAAGAGAATGCATTCTATGTTATAAAAAAGTATTCAAGAGCCTTTGCTACCTTACTTATGAATGTTATCTCAAATAAACCCTTCTGTAGTCACATGCCACTGCTTTATTCTAAGATTTGCTCAATTTTCATCTAGATTTCTGAAGATTATCATGTTTTGCCTAACTTCATCATCCACAATGTTACCGGAGTGAGTTTTCTAATATATAAATCTGGTCCTTTGTTATTTACCTGTTTAAAACTATTCAGCAATGCCCCATTATTTACAAGTATGATTCAGACTCTTCAATGCAACATACAAGGCACTCCAGAATATCAAAGGCCCTTTGCAGTCTTATCTTTGGTCACCGTTAGAGCCTCATCTCTTACCAGGCCTGGCCTGGCCTCACCATGCACTATCTTAAATCACTTTATATTGCAACCATACTTAACAGTTTGCAGCTGATTTTGCT
>NW_017732543.1:149921-151181 GCF_001890085.2 Hipposideros armiger
CTTGTTCAGTTTTCACTGATAAAGACAGGTCCTTCTATGAACGAGGAATTATGAAGCTCACTGAAAGATGGCAAAAGGTTATGGAACAAAACAGGCAATATATCATTGATTGATCTTTGTTCTTTATATAAATACATGGCCTTTGAAAAACATAGACAAAATACGTCATGACTTTTCCGACAACCCAATAGCATTAAAAAAATAATACTTAAAAGTAAGCCTATTGAATGCCAGGAAGTAACTCTAGAGCAATTTTAGCTTATCTTATTGCAATAGATATATTTTTAAATATTCTCAATTTCAAATAGGACAACCACTCTGAGTTTTCTTTATCTCTAGCCCTTCTTGATCCTTCCCCAGACATAAGAAATAAGTGGAATTAAATGTCACTTAGACCTTGAAAAAGCAATTGAGATATACTTCAGTGCTATTTGTAACCATGATAGACGTCTCTGCTCTCAGTACCAGAGGTCTTTCATCTATGTACTTTTTTCTAAACTGTATCTAATTCTCTCTTTAGAGATGAAGTATCAGGCAGCAGTCTGCCAGGTTCCAAATAATTATTTTACTGTGGAAGTAAAATGCTTTCTTTGTTTCTCAAGTAAACCCATCCAGCACCTGCAGAGCTAAACCTTAGATACGCAAATTCCAAAAGCAGGAATCCAAAATCTCCCTCCCTGAGAGGATGAGAATGTTTAGCTGAAGATAAAAGAATTCTCTCACTTGCCCCTATTCCATCTCAAATTTAGAGTGAGGACATAGCTGGATGGTTTAATTATTCATCTGAAATGTGAGCTTCAATGATGGCTCCTTCCCCTCTTCCTTCTCTATCTTCTTGTTTTTCCTCCTCCTCCTCCTTCCCCCCCTCCTCCTCCTCCTCCTCCTTCTTCTTCTTCTTCTTCTTGTCCTTCTTTTTCTTCACCAAGGACCATGTAAGCTGTACCAACAAATGTAAACAACATTGATAAAATCAATAACTCAATGTGGAGAAACAACCCAAGTAAGATATTTTTTAAAAGTAATTAATAGTTTTACTCAAAACTCTTATATAATTGTCTCTTTTAATAATCACAAGCATTCCATGAGTTAGACACAAACCCCGTGTTGTAAACCAGGAAATTGAGCCTCAGAAAATTTATATTAGCCAGTCAAATTTCACACAGAGGGTAACTTCTGTAGCTGAGACTTAAACCCAGACACCTCTTATCCAAAAGACTATGAACATTAGTCCTTTATATAGACATTAATATTCATTTTTTT
>NW_017732543.1:152071-169087 GCF_001890085.2 Hipposideros armiger
GGGCCAAGTAGGTGGTTTCATACAGGCAGAAAGAGCGCTCCGTGGGGAATAAAGAGACCTGGGTTATAGCCATGCTTATGCCACTAAGTATCCAGCTGAGTCATTGCTTCTTTGATCTTTGATCTTTGATCACATACATAAGTCAAGAAGGCTGGACTAAATGAGCCCACAGTCCTTGGGGTTATGAGACTGCTTTTGAACTGATTCAAGGCCCCAGAGCTCTACTTTGAGATCATTAGGTATCTCATTATTTATCTCAATGTTCTTCCTATTGGGCCCCCTTGATGAGCAGGAAACATGGACACAGCTAACCCAGGCAATTGCAAAAAGCAGGGCGAGGAATGTGCCATCTTGCAAAGAAAGCAAAGTTGTTCTTGGGCTTATTCTGTGTTTTTGACCCTTTCACAATCTCTCTACATTCTATGGTTCCCCGATGGTCTACTCAATCTAAAGTAACCTTATCCTACATGAAAGCTGCCCAGAGACACTAAGAGGGACACCTCCCTAGAAAAAAATAACCCTTGGGTTCTTCTCCATTCATATACTCTTAAGAACAAACAGGTTACTCACTTTTATAGGTACAAATTGGTCCCTTTCTTTCCCTAATTCAAAGGCCTAGTCCATACGATCTCCACTTTTCCAATGACCTCACTGCTACAGAACCTCCTCACCCCCATAACACACTTCCTCTGCCTCGCCTGGTCAGAGTTGATTTTATTATGACCTGAAATAAGTCAATAATATTCTTCCCCTTAGGAATAAGAAAACTCCAAAGGAGACACAGAGATGAATGTGGGCCTCCCAAGGAAGCAAACTAAAGGTGAAGCCCATGGGCTCTTGGGGTGGAAGTCCATAGGTAGCTCTTTGGTAGTTTCCTTCTAAGACTGTAAAGTATTTATTTGTTTGTTTTGTTTTTGTTTGTTGGTTACATATTTTCTTATTTGTTTTCTCTTCCTTATTTATGCAAACAATCCTGGTATCTTTCTAATGTATCTCCCTTTATGTTTAATTTAGCCCCAGTTGATTTTGGTTTTAACTAAAAGAAACTAAATTGATTCAGGATGGTTTGCCTCCTTCAGATTCTTATACAATGTCAGGTTCTCTTAACTAATTCTTGAAGTCTCTTCACACATCCTATCCCACTCCCTGCACTTGTTACCATTATATATATATATATATATATATATATATATATATATATATATATATATATATATATTTTATATATATATATATATGTATATATATATATATATATATATTTTTACTTATTTACATTATTTTATTATTGTTTCACCTCTAATAGAATATAAGTTCTGTGGAGGCAGATGTTTTAATCTTTCATTTCCAACACTCTGTCTCCAGGATCTAGAATAGTTCCTGGCACATATATATGTCACTTAGTAAATATGTGTTGGGTATATGGAAACTTAAGGGACTAAAGTGTTGGGGGACTGTTCATCTCTCTTTCTCAGGACTTTGAGTCTCCTAATAAACTCTCTTCTTTTCTCCTCTCCTCTCCTTTCCTCTTGTCTCCTCCGTTCCCTTCTCTTCTATCTCTTCCCTCTACTTCTCTTTTCTTCTCTCCACTTCTCTTTCCCTTTTGTCTCCCCCTTGCTGCTTCCCTTCCTTTCTCTCTGCTTGTGTCATTATCTCTCTGTTTCTCTTTTCTGTAAAGCCACTTGTGCCTGTTAGTTTGCTTTATGGTGATTGACAGATTTGTACAATGACACAGGATGAAATTTTCCCTGCCAGACATGTGCCTAGGGCTCACCATTCTCATCTTTCTAATGATAAAAAGTAGAAAAATTAAGGTGTGAGCTTGGGGAAAACTCAGGTTGCCTTCAACGTCATTAGGCCCTGATGTCTGACTCTAATCTAAGAAAAATGGAATTTTCCATGTGAGCCAGTATTATTATAGAGCAGGGGTCGGTAAACTTTTGAGATGGAAGAGCCAATCCTGTACCTCATAACTATTTAAAAATTATTCAAGAGCCATAAATCAAATGAAATCACCACTATGTGAATAATATCTTTAAAAATTTTATAAATGAAACTATGATAGTTTTATTTTCATTTTCAATTTTACTTCAGAGCCACATGTATGTACCCAAAGATCTGCATGAGCCACAGTTTGCCGACCCCTGTTAAAGAGTAACATTGTAGGGGGTGTGTCTCAAAGAAACTTGCATTCGTATGTCCTTGACTTCTGTACATTTATTCTCCAGATGCTTGGGGTGGAGAAGAGAAACAGAATGCAGAGCAGGATGGGGACATTGTGAGCCCTTGGTCTTGGCCATCACTCAATATCTTTTTGTCCTTGGGTATGGGAAATTGAAAAGTCAAGAAAAAAAACAAATGTCAAGAAACTACAATAAACAAAAATAACTTGATAGAGGCCAGATTTTTTATTCCACATGTAATCCATCAGCTTTCCTCACATTATTGTTGTTATTATTAGTAGTATTATTATTATTTATTATTATTATTTTAAATGCTAGGACATTCTATCCAAAGAAATAAAAATCAGTTCACTATTAGTATAAATTAAATATGCATCAATTTTAGAAGATAACACAATTCATTTTCTTTTGTTTTAGATGATCCTCTGTAATGCTTTTTTTTCCCTTTCTTACAAGAACCTCAATAGGATCAGTAAATTGTGACACTTAAGCCAATTCTACCAATACATGTATCCCTTTCCCAAATGCTAAATTATAACTGAAGAGGAGAAAAATGTAACACTAGCAAAATCTTTTTTAAAAGCCTCATTTCTCAGAGACGAGTTTGGCTTTGTTTTTGGCTAGAGTGTAAAGAAGACTTTGTGACTTAAAGTCTTAAATGATTAGGTAGAAGAAATATTAGAAACATGTTTAGATATTACCAGGGCCTGTAGTTTCTTATAAATTCTTTCTAATCTGAAGGGCATTTTTTATCATTACATTTTTTTTTCTGAATTGAAATTTTTCATTTCTTAGCACCGCCTCCCCATTTTCTACCCATTCCTCCCCCTACTCCCCATGGAGCTGATGATCTTTGTAGAATTTTTTGTAGAATGAAAAAAATCTCACTTAAAATGTTATCATTTCTATCAAATGCATGTGAAATCATCTACTTAAGTTATAAACCATGATGTAGCTCTAATTGTTGTCAGGTATTCTAAAGATTGCAAATTTTTAATCAAATTCAGCATTATTGACAAGGATTAACGTTGAGCATCATGTCATGTAAAAACTTACCACAGCCAAGAAATTTGAGTGATTACCATCACCTAGCCCAAATTGTTAAAGGAGAAACAGGAGTTTCCCTTTTATAACAAATCCCCAAAGTTCTCAGTGCAACCTGTTTTGCATAATATATACTCTCTAGCTCCCTCCTGCCCTTATTTCATAGCCTAGAGAACCTCTACTTGGCTAAATTCTGATTAACTGAATACAATATCTGGTGAGGGGTGCGTATCAGCAATAATTCTAACAATGCCCCTTTTAGGCTCAGCCTGATCACTCACTACTCTTAATATATTATACTTTCTTTGTTTCTCATAGCCATATCTAAATGCATTAGGAGGGATTTAAATACCACTTTTTCAGGAAAGTCATAATTGTCCTCTATCATGAGATCAAATTATCCCCTTTTCCCTAAATTTCTTTCTTCCCTCATTCCCTCTCTCCCTCTCTATTTCTTTCTTTCTTCCTTTCTTTTCTTCTGACCTCTGTGACAGTTACCCTTCACATGCTGTTTTGAATATTGTATTAATCTTGTTTACACACCATTTAGCCATCCACTTAGAATATGAGTTCCCTGGAAGAGGTGTTTATCTTCATTTAACCAAATAATTACTGAGGCTAACATTTTGCCAAGAAGTGTGCTGGGCTTGGGGGACACCAAGTGGCTCCCCTCCTGCAATTGAAATCTGCCAAACGTGTCAAAGCATCTACTGTGCCAGACCAGTTGGGGAAAGAGTAAAGTTTCCTTCTCAATGTCTAGGGAATAAGCTTGTGATAACAAAGGAATGAGCAAAATGAATTACGGTGATGACTAAATCTTTTGCAATGGTGTTTCTAGGTTCTAAATAGATAGATGCAAGGCCTGGAAACAGGGATTCTGTCAACACTGGAGCTGACAGTTTGTCTACAGCACTCCCCACCCAGCCTGGAGGGCTTTTAAAATGAATTGTTATGATAGATTCCATCTGGTGAAAATGGAAAGAAAATAATGCAGGGTTTTGGTTACAGTCCCCACAATGGCATAGCAGCCAATTGGCAGGATGTAAATTCAGGGTTTCTCTATTTTCTCTCTTTTCTCATAGGCTACGGAAAGTTCTAAAGGACAACAAGGCTATACTTCAAAGGTGACATTCTATGCTGTTATCTCCACATTAAGTTTAAATAGCTCCTTACCGTTAGATTATAATACAGCTTTAAAAAAATGCCATCTTTGGATATGCCTGCTGCAGCTGTGCTCTCCCAGGAAGCACAAAGGAAGAGACAGTGATTGAGATCAGAATCATAGTTTAATAAAAAAAAAATCTAAAGCAAACTTGCCTAGAGTGTTATGTTTGGATAATCTGAATCAGTATCATCCTAGAGGCATAATAAAAATGAAGATTCCTGAATTCCATCTCAAACCTTCTAAGTCAGGATCTCTGAAATCAGAGCTTAAGCACATGAAATTTTGACAAACTTCCTGGATAATTTTAAATTTTAAGTCTTCCTTAGGTAAGGGAATTGGAAGGATATTGAAAGATTCTAGAAGGAATCTTCATTTTTAAATGAAATCTTTTTGGATTATTTATAAAATACATTATTTTTGAAATCTGAATTTAAATCACCATTCCTTTAAGAACTTAGGAGAGTAAGTTGTATAATTAAAATTAGTTTGGGGCACTTTCCCAAATAGTCACAGAGTAAGTATGTTAAAAACAATGCAATTAGTTGGCCATTAAAGGACTTAAAAAGCCAAAGAATTCACATATTCTTTCATAAAGTTTATGGATTTGAGCTAAAATCCTAGAAATGAATGTACGGAGTGAATTGTCAGCTTAGAAAGACAATAGGTTGAGGCTTTTTGAGCAATTGAAAATGAATTTAACAGTGAAAATATTTATTGTCCTTTAGCTGCAAATATTTAGAATTAAGTTGTTTGTCTTGGGATAAATTTGGGAAATGTATAGTAGAATATGTAGCCAGCTCTTTTTAGATTTCTAATATTTCAAATAAAATCTACAATTCTCTACCAGAAGGGGAAAAATGCTTTGTGGCAAGGACTCCTGGCCAAGTCACTTTAAGTTCCAATAGCTTTACTTTACTTTACAAGAATTCTTTTCTATAAAATGTGTATGCTCATTCAATTTTCCTCTTCAATTTTTTTCTCTAACAATTCTCTTTACTCAAATTTCAAACAGATGTAAGAATAACTTTGACTATAATGGAAAATATACTAAGGTGAAAATACTAATCATGTGATTTTGGATACAGGTCTCTTTATAAGCAAAAGGCTTTGAGGTCACTTCAAAATTTCAGCTACATGTAAAAAAAAAGTCTGTTTTGTAGTTTGGAGAGGCAAGAAAAAAGATATTTTGAAAACCCAATGTCTATCAGTCCTTTTGTTACGGTGTTGAGTTTGATTTCAGTGTGCTAAGATTATTTCAAAGGGTTTCAGACAGTCATTTGACACTGTCTCATGTGGCCCAGCTGATCATATTTCCCTAGGCAGAACTGGAAACTGTAAGCCTTCATAAAACTGCAATTTGATATTGGTCTTTCCCTTCTGGTCCAGTGAGGCAAACCCATCTTTATATATAGCAACCACATGGAGAGACAGTGAGAGAGAGAGAGAGAGAGAGAGAGAGAGAGAGAGAGAGAGAGAGAGACATACTGAAATGTTAAGCAGTTTACAAAAAAGACCTTCAGAATCAATAGATGTAGTTAAAATGATGTGGTAGATATCATTCCATCGGATCTTCATAGTATAAAAGTCAAATGTGAGAAAACACAACTATTCAAATTGGATTTAGGGAAAAGTTTCAATTGTGTAACATTTCAGCTACAAAATGTAAGAATTATTTCAGGGAGGGTATATTCCAAACTCCTGTAATCCATTAGCAAACATTGTGCACTTATGCTTATAATTATTTCATAATAGTCTTAAAAACTAAATACGGGTCAGCGATTTTGAGCGAGTTTTTAATAATAACTCAGTCTTTGGGTGATTGGCAAATGGACGGGAAACTGGTTTGACACCAGAGTTATTTTGAACTCTGAGATAGACTCTCTCCTCTATAGCTCTTGTGTCTTTAATAACACTTAGCGAGCTATATCATGGCTGTTTGTAAATGACTGTTGAGTTGATACTGATATGGAACTGAAATATTGTGACACTGCTCTGTTTAAAAATGTGCTCCAGTGACCACATAATCAACTTTCCTAATATTGCTTTCTATTCAAGTCCTTCACATTGTTTTTCTTCACCAAATAACAGCTTATGAGGCCAAAAATGATTGTCATCAAATTCTAAATTAATTATAAGCAAAGTAAGTTACAAAAGATAATGACTATTTCAAAATCTTGACCCTCCCCCCTTGAACTTTATAAAACGTTAAACATTGATAGGTAATTGATGCTAAAATTTAAGTAAATTAAGATTGTTTCTTTTATTCTTGACCCTGAATCACATAGGTTCTTTTTTCTATTTTTTTTCTTTTGTTCATTTGCATTTGCACCAGGAAGAAAAACTAAATTACACTACATACAAAATTGTGAAAATCATTTTAATCCTAAAAGGTAAAAGTTAATGATATTTTTTTAATGCAAAAAAAGTTGATAACTTTTCCTTTCTGCTACTAGCAAGTATCTTAAAAAAAAAAAAATTGGATTAAGAACAAAAAGCATCAGATTGAGGCTTTCCCAATACGTTCACAACCATTTTACTTCTGCTTTCCTAATTTAGCAGCTAGAGGGTGGAGAAAGGTTAACTGCCTTACCATCAGTGCAGTTTATTTCTTCAGATTCAATAAATGAAATGCCAGTGGTTTCTGGAGTCTCCATTACTATACACTGGCAACAAACATAGAATAACAAACGTATTATATTTGGTTTTATTCAAGAATTACACACAAGAAAAGTGGGTTTGTGTTACACTTCTTCAAAACTTTAGCTATTGTGACCACACAAAAGCACCAAATTTTTTTTTCTTTATAGTTTCTTAGATAACTTCTTTTTTAATGTCTCATTAGGAATCCTTTTAATAGAGAAAAAATAGCTTCTTTTTCAAAATTATGAATATGGAAAATATGGATGTGGTCTCTAGCCAGGAATATGAATGACTATTCCAACAAGAGAAATGGAAAGAACATTGTTATACAACATCTTAGCTGTTTTTCAAAGAATATCTCCTAAAGAAAAAGTCAGATTCTCAATTAGAAGTAGAGTAAAGGACAAGACATGCACACTACAAAGTTTAATCCTAAAAATAAATTGTTGGTTAAAAGAAAAGGGACAGTGATATTTGATATATAACCAAAAACATTTATATAAATTAAAAATGCATTCATACGAAAAATAGAATTTTACAGGAACAAATACAAATAAAAAGATATGAATTAATTACATTAAAAGTATTGTGTATGACAAGAGATATAAAAAAGAAAATGATAAAATTGCAAAATATCAATAAAACACGATAGAGGCCTTTATGAACAATTAGCACAAGCATATGGACTTGATGTCTAGCTAAATAAACAAAAAGAATGCCAGTTTTCTGATTTCATTCAGACATATTTGAGGGACATTTCATGAACCAGCTTTTCCTTCCAATTCCAATTCGACCTTTTTCTTCTAGCATCCGGACACTCTTATTTCATTGGATCATAGTGATACTAAAAGCTAAACTTTGAAGATTGCCTTTGTTCTACGTGTTACATATTGAATTATACTTAATCTTCAAAACAACAAATAAGGTAAGTGCCACCATTGCTTCTTTTAAATAATGAAGATTAGAGGGATCACCCCGGGTCACAGCCAGCTAGGGGCCTGACTATGGCCGGAGGCCTGCCTCACCATTGTCCGGATCCCATTGCTATCCCACAGAGAGCTGAGATCCGTGTTAAGCATTTAATTACATAGTATCTTTAACCATCCTTTTAATAAACAAAATAATTTTAGCCCCCAGTAAGGAAACTACTACAGCAGTGCTTTCATTTGAAACTATTTTGCTCTAATACATTTTAATTTTGAAAAGTCCCTAGTCATTCATGGGTGATTTTTTTTTTCCTAAAAGTTTTAATGAAGTAGAAGGATTTAGCAAAATAAGCAAGAAAAAAAAGGGAAAAACCTATCCATACAGAAGTAGTTCATTGGAATACCCAACCCTAGAGAGTAGTTATAATCAGTGGCACAACTGAAAAGTTTTATCTATTAAAATAAAGAATAAATATTATAATTATTAACAGTATTAGATAATTTTTTGTAACCAATTGTCACATGGAGAAAAGAGTTAAGAATTAGATGCTTAAAATTCAACAGGGTAGGTTGCTTAATATTATTTTGTTAGGGAGTTAACAGTTGACTAAAAGGGCTATGAGAGCTACTGACCAAATTTAATCCCTCTTCCTTATCAGATAAGCACCTATTAAGCACCTATGACATGCCAGCACAATATTGGTCAATTAAGAAAACCTTAAAAAGCAGAAAAAAAATTGCCTGGCATCAAGGAGCCTCCAGCCTAGAAGACAGATGTAGAAACAACCACAGATTGTTTTAGTTGGAATTATTTGAGTCTACATTGGGTAGAGTCATTTCTAATAGGAGCATATACTTATTTCGGCAGGTGAGGGAGAGGAACTACTGAAAGATTTTATGGAGGAAGAGTGTTTTACTTGAGCGTGTGTTCTATGCACAGATGGATTGTAAGAGGATTCCTGGTAGAGGAAATATTAGAAGCAAGGCTAGAAGTGAAGCTATACTGCTGTATATCTGATATACTAGGTACACTCAGAAAACTGCAAAATCTGGGTAAGGCTACAGCCTCCAATATAGATGCAGGGTGGGGTTGAGAGGATCTTGGTTCTGGGGCAAGCAAAAGAAAAATCATGGAGAAAACTCCTATGAAAAAAAATAAAATAAAAACAATAAATAAATAAATAAATAAATAAATAAATTGAGTTTAAGCTTTTAATCAAGCAATTATATATCCCTGGGTATATCTGCCCCAACTCCAAACTCTTTTCCTCTATGTAGATAACTGACTTTGATTATAATCTTAGTGAGGCCCAGTAGCCCCTAAGAATCTCTTTTCTCCCTACCGTCACAAAGCTAGGTGGAGCCTGTGGTGGTCTTAGCCAAGTAGATGCTTATTGGTGGTTTAGAATTTATCAGTGGCAACCAGTGAAGGCTGTCAGAGAGCCCCTCTGGTTCCCATGATATGCTGCCATAATGGCAGTGACAGCCTGGCCAGATAATTTCTATCTATTTTCTAAGAATCTCCTTTTTTTTTTCTGCTTGTTTTCCAAGTCCAGTCTTCAAGCCTCCTCTCATTTATGTAATTCCACTGATCACCTTCAAAGAAACTCCCTTTTTTGTTCTTTTTTCGTTTGGTTAAAACACCCAGAATTGCTATCTAGTGTTTGTAGACTGGGAGCCTGATTGACAAAGATATCGATACCAGAAATTCATTAGTAACATCAGGTTGTTGGGAAATGTGGGAAAATGCAAGATTGCTTATCTGCACAGTTTAGGTACAAGGTAGCCAAAACCTTAAAAAATGCAGGAATGGGAGTCTGGAAGACAGTGACCCACCAAAATGGGACACGTCATCTTTAGTTACCTGGTCTGACACATCTCCTGAGGGTAAGGCCTTGAGAGACCACATAGCTATTATCATAGGAAAGTAT
This sequence comes from Hipposideros armiger, assembly GCF_001890085.2. NCBI lineage: Eukaryota > Metazoa > Chordata > Mammalia > Chiroptera > Hipposideridae > Hipposideros > Hipposideros armiger. The sequence goes on from NW_017732543.1 coordinate 161,961, forward strand.
GAAGGGCATGAAACAGGGTAGAAGGGCGGGGGGGCTGCATTTAAAGGCCCATGGAACAGCTGGAAATGAGAGAGCAGCAAGCTCAGCTCCCTAAATCCTCCACTCGAGTTTAGGGCTTGAAATATGGAGATTTATAAAATTATTTTTAAGAGGTGAAGGTCTTATTTCTTTCCATTGCAGGATGAGAGAGCTAAATTTCTTTTATAAATGTTCTGATGCATTATTCATCTTGCCATCTAGACTCTCTAGAAAATGTTAGAGAACTGATCTGGAAACAGGTGGCCCCAAGAATGGGAATAGGGATTATACAATAAGTAGGAGTGCTTATGATCTCCAATCCCACTGAACCTCCTTCACTTGCTAAGAGAGCCCCACTTTCCTTAACTTGTAAAGCAATTCCTATTTTTTTGAAGATGCTGCTCCTTTAGCTCAAACATTAACTTTTTTTTTTTTTTAGCTGAGCCATCCTGCCACCTGTTGGCAGCTCAGTGGCAGCTCAGCTAGGGCCGGGAATCGAACCGCTGTTGCTCAGAGCTCACACTCTTGAGTGAGCTCTTAACCAACTGAGCCACTCGACCGGCCTCTAGCATTAACTTTAAGAGGAGCTTCATTCTTTTCATGCCCATTCCCCTTAATCTTCAATGATCACCAACCTACAATAGGAGGTAGCAATAAGATATCAATTAAAAAGTAAAATCTAAGGATGAAAATACACTCAAACTACAGGAACTTCCTAACTTATATGAACTAAATATTCTGAAAGATAGATTCTGAGGCTACTCAGCCAAGGAGACATAATGATTCTATTAGATCAGTTTGAATTTAGTTTTTTTAGTGTGCTTCCTGCAATTCTGTATTCATTAAATTAGTTTAAGCAACTGGGAGTCTGTCTGATTGTTTGCTGGAACACCTCACAAAATGGAACTCAGCGGAAGCATACATTAAATGAGATTGGTCCCTTAGTATATTAAAGGCAAAAAGTAAATAATTTCACAAAGTTGAATTTCATAGTGGATTTATCATGTGTATCCACCCATTCACCTTCACCAAGCATTGAGACATATATTGGGGATAAGAGTACCAGTATCTTAAAAAGAAAAAAAAGAAAACAGCAATGCTTGTGGGTTGCTGGTAGAAGGCCCAGCAATAAAAATTGATTCCCTGATTTCAATGAGGAAGGACAAATCTGGAGTGGAAGAGAGGAAGTAGTGTCATTTAGTTACCAATGATTAAAATAGATATACTCCCCACTAATAGGTATAGGATCAGCATAAAGTCAGAATGGTCTGATCCAAAGAGAACTTAATAGCAAATTGAAAATTAAATTCCTGAGAATGAAAGAGATGTAAAGTCCTCTGTGGAGTTATTTGATTTGTAATGTCAAACACCCTCTAGAACTGCTTATCAGAGCCTTGGATGAACCACTGTGACATATGATGCAGAATATCTGCCCTTCACTGAGTTTTTTAAACTTTAGTCAAATCATAGACCTAGAGCTAGCAGAATGAAAGAAAGAATATCTTGCTTTAAATAAGTACTCTGCAATGATATCACAAAAATTACACACGCGCGCGCGCACAATCTGAAAATTAAGTTCGTGAACTTGTTGCAGCGATGGTGCTAACCTTTTTTTGGCATTAGAGGGATTATTCATTATGAATTTGTACCAACGGGACAAACAGTTAACCAAGTTTATTATTTGCAAGTGCTGAAATGGTTGTGTGAAAAAGACGACCTGAACTTTTCACCAACAATTCATGGCTCTTGCATTACACAGCACTGTCTGTGAAGGAGTTTTTAGCCAGTAAACAAATAACTATATTGAAACACCCTCCCTACTCACCTGATCTGGCCCCAATGACTTCTTTCTCTCCCCAAAGATAAATATTGAAATATTTCCCCAAAGGAAATATTGAAAGGAACACATTTTGATGACATTCAGGACATCAAAAGTAATACAACGACAGCTCTGATGGCCATTTCAGAAAAACCGTTCCAAAATTGCTTTGAAGGGTAGACTAGGTGCTGGTGTCAGTGCCTAGCTTCCCAAGGGGAGTACTTCAAAGGTGACAGTAGTGATATTCAGCAACGAGGTATGTAGCACTTTTTCTAGGATAAGTTTGTGAACTTTATTGTCCAAACTTCATTTGTGTGTGCGTGTGTGTGTGTGTGTGTGTGTGTGTGTGTGTGTGTGTGTAACCACTAAGAACAAGAAGAGTTTCTTTGAAGTTTGGAGGCCACATATTACTACATGTGAGTCTGGTGCTGAGAAGCTCTAAGATTTGAGTTTTTCCCATGACAAGAAAAGGCTCTTTAGATAGTTGAGATCACAGTGATCCCACTCATCAGTGGGATTTAAATGATGTTTAAATAGTGTAAGGCAGATCAGGTGGCTATATGTGGTGTATGGTAAGAGAATCAAACCCCTAGCTTTTCAAAGCAAGGACATGCTATATCAAATAAATGCTTATTATCTTTTTGAGAAACTAGACACAAAGGGAGGCTACACAACAATTTGACATTCGCTGACTGCGAACTCACTATTATTTGATCTTCTAGTCTAATCCGAGTCAGACAGCAGTGCTGACTCAACAAGTACATGATATAAATGGGATTGAGACCCAATAGGTCCTAGTCTGGTGGCCTTGCTATCCCTCCCTTCAGTCACACTGATGACCCCAGGGAGCTTTGTCTAGGACCAGCTGACTAAGTATAAATGCAATCAAAGTATAATTGGTGTTATTAATACATGATATGCAGGAACCATTTGAGAGTGGACTGCTGCAAGAATATAGCTCCAATCTGGGATGGCCTGGAAGGGCAGTTTGGTAAGAAGATCAGGACAAAAAGAACACGTATACAATTCAATGGATATCCTCAAGATTAATAGAGACATCATGAGTCTAGTAGTATTTTCTCAGCATATCAATAAAATGTTGTCTTGTAAGAGACTTCTTCTGAAGTGCTTTGGAAATGAGCTTTAAACTAACTGATTTTCAAGCTGCTCACCTTCTGTTATCTTAGTATCCTCTGAAGGACAATGGTGCTAAGGTTAATGTGGTAGAAATGAAAAGGGCTTGAGAAACTGGAAGAAAATTATTCAAGAGCAGAGTGGTTCTGGATAGTTGAGTAACAGAGCTCACCCAAGAATCACAGAACTATTTTTATTTTTTGATTGGGTAATGAAAGTCTTCTCGTATAATCTTGGACAGCTGGCACCAGAGACACTCATAAACATCAAAATCGAATGAAAACACGAATAGCTTAGAAGTGACAGAATTTATTAGTTTCAGGTCAATTTTGGAATCAGCATAGCTTCAGAATGTTTCAGATACAAAGGTTAAACTATAAATAGAAGATTATTTGCTACTTATTCACAATAGCAGAAATAAACTAATGTTGGCAGTATTAATAAAAGTATAGCTATTAAAAGTACACTAACAGTAAGCGTTGACTTTTTTGTCAATAGATATCCAACACACACACGTACACACATATACATGTATGTGTGTGTACTCACATGTTTAAAAAAATGTGTTTATTAAGCCCAGCTATAAATAGTTGGGCTTTTTTATTTTTGAATGAGATAAAAGAAGATGGTAATTACATGAAACAAAAGAATGCTTTAGAAAAGGAGCAACCAGATAACAAGTTTCCAAAGTAAATGCATGATACAGAAATTTTAAAGGTCAGAAGTTTCATTAAGGAAATCTGTTAGAAAGCATAGAATATTTTTGAGAAGGGAAATAGAGGAGATAAAATAATTAGACAATCTAACTAGGAGGTGCACTATGTAAGACTTGCAAAAAATGAAAATAGAAAACATGTGGATGGACTATATGGACATGAACTTTCAGAATGAAAGGACTCGTTGATACCCAGTGTGTGAGAGATATACACGATCTCAATGCATATTGTTGTAAAAGTTTAAAAACTAAAAAGAAAATCCTAAAAATTTTCAGAGGGAAAAGAAAGTGACATTTTGAAAACTGAGAATCACATTTTTTCCAACTTTTTAATTTTAACTCCAGAGGTAGCAAAAGAATCACTCTTCTGAATATCTCCAAAATTTGAAAGAATGTTATTTTAAATTGGAATTCTATCCAGTCAAAATGTCACTTAAGTAGGTGGGCTGAATAAACACATTTTTTAAACATGTGAGCACACACACACACATACATACATGCACGCACACACGAGCACAGATAGTGATGACAGCCTGTGCTCTGCCAACACCGTGGAGTTAAGCAGGAAAGAGCAGAGCACGAGACCCAGGAAGTAACAAGGATTTAAGACAGGACATGAGTGAGGGAAGCCCAGAACCACAACAACCCAACAGACCCAGGGAACAAGCCTTGTGTTATCCATAAATGTACTGTAAATGACAGCACTTTAGCAGAGAGTATGATTTTGTGTATAGTTTTAATCTATACCTTAGTTATGCTTAGTTAACTTTTGAAGAAACCTTCTAAATGAAGACTCACTCCATGAATGTTTTAATGCCTGTTGCAAATAAACGCCTTTTTATAAGATACAATTTAGCTGCTTTTAATTTAATTAAACATAACACCTCTGTATAGGTTGTAAGAGAAGATTCCTATAGCCCTCATTAACTGTGAGAGAACTAAAATGTGCCATAAAAACCTAACACTGTATCATCTGCCAAATTTGATTTGCAACAGTAAGCAAACTAGATTGGAGGAGAAGATATGGAATTCCAGGGGAAATGTCTTCCAGGAGAAAAAAGTGAACCTATTATGTCTGATTTTATCTATTAACGCTTTTATAATGTTCTAAGTGCTTTAAAAATACTAACTTATTTAATCTTCACAATGACCCTATGAGATGGCTATTATTGCTATTATTATCACTATCATTGATATTATCCTTAAGTTATAGATGAGGAGATTAAGGCAAAGATAAATAATTGTTCCGGTCTCACAGCTACTAAATGGCAAAGACTTATTCAAACCCAAGAAGGGCTGGCTTTTAGCCAGCACACTATGTTTCCCCTACTCGCTGGGTGCCAAAAAGTTTCCAAAATGGTTTTACAATGCTATTTGAGATTTTGGAAAATATTAGTGAAATATTTGTATATGTATATAGAAAATACTATATATAATTGTATATATACATATGTATATATATAGCAAATAAATGTGGTACAATAAAGAAATGAAAATAATTTTCCACTATTTTAGAAGTAAACAATATTTATATTGTATAATAATGCATGCAATGAATATTTCATCAAAATTTGTGATATTCATTCATTAGGAATTATTGAAGGGAATCGTGGCTGCAGGTGGGATAAGGGGTGGGACTAAGCAAGTGTGCTAAATCCCAATATAATGACAAAATGATGTTTAAAATCTGTAAGTCAAAGAAAAATAATATGAGCAAGAATATTAAGGTAAATACTAAAATAAATCCATAATAGAGTGGGACTAATGACCTCTTGGGAGTGAGACTTACACGGAAGTGGGTGGTGTGGGGATTGCTATCTTTGTCATCAGTTTTATAGTTTTGTCCTTTTAAATGTATCATTACTATATTTTAAATGTATTATTTTGACAAAATATTTAAACAACATAGGTACATTAATATGTGTGGGTCAGCTATATATATTAGCGGATTTCTTTTATATCTCTAAATTATTTGACACAGTTTAGTCAAACAAGGCTAAAACTGATGTATGAAGAGAAAATGTTCTCTCTTAGCAAAAGTCCAAGTAATTATACACAAACAAAGCTGCTGGGAGCACCTAAGGAGTCCAACCATTGCTAAAATAGATGTGTTGGGCACACATTCCAACAAATTTAAAATCATACTAGAGTTTTATGTCTTTTACACTTTCATGCATTGCCTTCTCTTTTAAAATGTGAACCGTCTTCAGCAATGTAACAAGATGAATTCCTCAGCCTTAAGACAATTTAGCAAAGCATCCTTCTTATTAATAGGAAGAAGTAGGAGCAAGATAAGCAAAGAGAAAACAGTTTAAAACAATAGCAATAACAACACAACTTAACAACTTAACCCCATCCCAAGTTTCTAGAAGGACTTTTCTCCAGTAGGCAAAGTGCTATCACATTCTCTGCTGAAAGAAATTTCTGGGCCACATATTTCTGATATGGAGAGGCTTTGAAGAGGTGGTATGTAAGTACCTCTTGAGTTTTAACTTTTTTCACTGTGAAATTTTCCTACACTTCTCCAAATATGTTCACCTTCATTATCTCATTTGATTTTCAAACAACCCTTCCTAGTAGTCAGGGCAGGTGCATTATGGGTAGAATCAGGCTCACGATGCTTATAAATAGCCTGTGCAAGCTCAGGCAACTAGTAAGTTGCCTGAAGAAAACTAACTCACATGTTTGCTTGTTTGTTTTACCATATTTCTAACACTCTCTGCTATGTTTCTGTTTGCACAGTTATGATGATCAAAAAACTCATGGCTATTAAACTGATATTTATGCCTTATGTATTTATTTGTTCATTTACTCATTCAGTATATATTTATTGACCACCTACTGTGTCCAAGGTTCCAGTGACTTCTAAAATATCAATCTGTCATTGGAGAGATAATGCCAAAGCTACATTTAGGCCTCCTTCCTCTCTCTTAGCAGAGTCAGATAAGACTGGGCAGAGTCTCTCATTAATTCTTAAAAGCGCATCTCAGGCATTCTCACCATCATCTTAATTTAATTTATTGAACTTCCACTAAAGCAGTTCCAATGAAGAGTTTAAGTCTCCATTCTTTGGGAATCAGTAGTCAAAGGGAAGTAGATTAGATTGTTACAGGAAAACTCAAGAAATAGAGAATATACTAACAGAGGAAACACCCTGGTTGTAGTCTGGAAACAATGATATCAAAGCTGGCGAGCATTGTAGATGGTCATTTTTATTTATATCATGTCTCCCAGGATCCTTAAAATATGATTGCTATCATATGCTCATAAAATGAGAAAGAAGAGTTAAGAATTATTTCCAGATTTCTGGATTAAAAGACTGAATAAGATAATAGCATCAATCAAAAATATAGAGGGCCGGCCGAGTGGCGCGATGGTTAAGAACTCGCTTGGGATGCCAGAGGGCCCCGGTTCGGATCCCACATATGAGGGCCAGTGACA
>NW_017732543.1:169552-201902 GCF_001890085.2 Hipposideros armiger
TATATATATATATATATATATATATATATATGGCTTTGAGACATGCCACAGGAGATTTCTAGAAAGGAGATATATACACACATTGGAGGGCAGGCCTTCTTCCAGAGGCCTTTTTTTATTGGTGTCTTTCATCAAAAGGCATAATAATTTTTTCCTTAAATATAAGCATTAGAAGACATTATCTTAGGCTAATGTGTTAAAGTAAAAAAATAGCAGTGAGGCAGAATGTTTTGTAATGGACTAAATGCAAAATATCTGTTATAGTGAAAAAAATTTATTTAAAAAAATTTTGGAATAAAACTCCCAGTAAGAAATAGAGATGCAAAAATTATTTATATAAAACAGAATTTAACACCACATTCAGTGCTAACATCAGGTATAGTTTTCAGATTTCTCTTAAAATGTTTCAAATACAGAGGATGCCAAAAAAAAATGTATACACATTTTAAGGAAAAAACTGTATTAAAATTGTAATACTCAATATATACCAGTAACAAAAGAAGAATATGAGTCATATGTATACATTTTTTGGTGCTCCCGATATATTTTTCTATCTCTTTCCCCTTAATCAATCACAATATATCTAAAAAGAATTTTAGAATCTGTTTTATATGAGAAAAAAAGTTCCATATAAACAGAGGACATTGGCCTTTATTTCTTTGTATTCATTTTTTTTAAGATCATCTAGAAAAAAAACAAAAAACATGCTTTAAAATATTTTTGTTACACTTGAAATCAAAACTGCTGCTAGATCAGGTCTAGGTATTAGTACATTACAAAATCTTTGGAAATGTGAACTCAGAGTAAAAACTGCCCTGAATTGTTGTTACAGGTTCTTGAGATTAAAGTCAGAATTTCCTGTGTTGGGCTGCCTAGGTACCGAGGTGCTGTGGTTGTTGGAGGATTAAAGTTAGAGCTACTGATGCATATATATTAAGGAGGATTCATGAAAACACGACAGTGGAGCCCGGGTCAATCCATTACTGTGGATGAGCATTGACCAATAGAAAGGGAAGAAGAAGATCCAAGAAGACTGAGGTAAGCGGGCTTCTGAAGCCTTGTCAAAAGTGGAAACAATACATCAAAGGGTGTTCGTGCTGACTGGTCAGAGAGGCTTTATCTTTTTCTCATAAGAGGTTTGACAGCATAAAATAAAAACAAATTGCTTTAGTCAAAGTATTTTTTTTTCTGTCTTTCCTTTTTTTTTTTTTTTAACTGATTTTTAGCAAACTTCAGATCCAGACACAGGACTCAACGGTATCAACGGTATATTCCTGGACAGCAAGGTAAATGATTTTGCACTTTTAAAAACTCTTAAAGTTAACAATCCAAAGTCCTGATTCATCAGAGGCAGTGTTACAGCTTCAATAACTAAAACAAATTTCTATTCTGAAAAAAAAAAGAATATTTTAATGTGTCTTTGTTGGAAGATGACCAGAGTAGCATTCTGCAATTGTAAGAAATTTGACAGCTTGCGTAAGCAGCTCTGCACTTGTCATTTCCCTCAATGAAGTGACAAAATTGAGACATCAGCATTTCATAAATGATATTGATTTTATCTTTTCCAAAGGAATCAGTAAAATTTATTCAGTACTTATTATCAAGTGGTTGAACTAAATGTATATTGGTTGAATGTTACTGTTCTATATGTATATATATATATATATATATGTGTGTGTGTGTGTGTGTGTATATATATACATACATACATATACACATGTATATATATATATATATATTTATATATGTGTTTTTTCCTGTTAAAATAATTTGTGGTACCCATAACTTTGTTGATAGTAGATGGGAAGGGTTTATGTTTTTCAGGTGTATCATTTATGAGTAAGTGTTAACCTATTCTTTGCTAGTAGCTATACTGAATATGTGGAGCTCTATCTGCATCCTGCACATGTTCTTTGTTTTGTTTTGTTTCTTATCAACCATAGTAATGCCATAGTTGCATACCTTATTTACCTAATTGCTATGTATATAGACAGAGGTCAGAATTCAAATTTCTTGGCTGAACAACTTGACTTTTTACTTATATTAGAAGTCTCTCCCCTTAACCCCAAATAAAACTTACCTGAGAAGTTGAGCAAAAGAGTAAGAGATTAATCACTCACTTTTCTTCAGATCTTAAAACCTTCCTCACAAGAAGTCACTAAAACATTCTTTGATCACCCTTTTTTGGTTCAAGGGCCAAAGAGCCTGGGAAATCTCATCCAGATGTTCTGCTCATTTAGGAGTAAAAGTAAAAGCATATGCCTACTTCTTAGGAACAACACAGACTTTTGAATTATTTAAAGGTCACTTTTTTGTATGCTTGTATTCAATCCGGGTTTCAGTTAACTCCCTTGCATTAAGTAGCTTGAAATGGAAAAGCACTTAGAGATCCTAAAATTTGCTTTCCATTTCTCAGTTTTCATTGTGATTGGGTTAAAACCAGACAGCTACAAATTGTTGAGTCAGTTTCAATGTTTGCAAAATGCTTTGCACATAGTGCCTACTAAAGAGATTGGTATTAATTGATATCTGTGTATACAGTGATGACATATGTTTACCTTTCCCTCAAAGAAGCCGTGTTTGCTGATCATTTTAGTGCATACACTTCTCTAAATATCAAGAGCTTCAATATCTAACAGTTGTGTTCCTTATTCTAGGCACTATAATGGCAAACACAGTCTGTTTCATCATCTGGATGGTATTTGTAACAGATTCTGTGTGGACCCGAACTGTGAGACAGGTCTATGAGGTACATGACCCAGAGGTCTGGATTGAGCAAGACTTCGATTGTCCCAGGGAGTGTTTCTGTCCCCCCAGTTTCCCTACTGCTTTATACTGTGAAAATCGAGGTCTCAAAGAAATCCCTGCTATTCCTTCAAGGATCTGGTATCTTTATCTGGAAAACAACCTGATAGAAACCATCCCTGAGAAGCCATTCGAGAATGCCACCCAGCTGAGATGGATCAATCTAAACAAGAACAAAATAACCAACTATGGAATTGAAAAAGGAGCTCTGAGCCAACTGAAGAAACTGCTTTTCTTATTTCTGGAAGATAATGAGCTAGAGGAGGTACCTTCTCCATTGCCAAGAAGTTTAGAACAGTTACAATTAGCTAGAAACAAAGTATCCAGGATTCCTCAAGGAACCTTCAGCAATCTGGAGAACCTGACCCTTCTTGACCTGCAACACAATAAGCTATTAGACAATGCCTTTCAAAGAGACACCTTTAAGGGACTGAAGAACCTCATGCAGTTAAATATGGCCAAGAATGCCCTCAGGAACATGCCACCAAGATTACCAGCCAACACAATGCAACTGTTTTTAGATAACAATTCCATTGAAGGAATACCAGAGAATTATTTTAACGTAATTCCTAAAGTGGCTTTCCTGAGACTAAACCACAACAAGTTATCAGATGCAGGCCTCCCTGCAAGTGGTTTTGATGTATCATCAATTCTAGATCTTCAACTGTCTCACAATCAGCTCACAAAGGTGCCTCGGATCAGTGCGCACCTGCAGCATCTTCACCTTGATCATAACAAAATTAAAAGTAAGTAACCATCAGGGTGCATCTTGGACTAATATGGTCATGGTCATTAAATTAATTCTCTACTTTCTTTAAGAATAGCAATTCTGTTGTGTTCTTCCGCCCTCTCCCCTGCCCCCTCCCAACGAATGGGCCCTTAGATTTTTTTAAGGTGTGTTTCCAATTTTCAGTATTATGTTTTATCCATTTACAGATAGTCTCCATGAGCTAAGAAGTTCTAACCTTCAAATTGCAGATTGAAGAGTGGACTTTAATGATCCACAGAGGGCTAGTCTCTATCTATTGGAGAAACAAAATGGCTCTCTCTTCTGTAACTCCGAGGAGATTTCGATATTTCTGCCTCACCAGAGTAGATTGATTTCAGAAAGTGTTTCAGGCACAAACAACCTCATGAATAGTAACAGAAGACATACAATTTAGGAGGCATCAGGAAGACACATATGTCCTAAAATCTACAGCAAAACTGCTGCCTAAAAACACCCTAATTGGAGTCTCTGAGTTAGATGAGTGGGTTTCTTACACTTTAGCGTGCGCTGGTGGCCCCACCTCAGAGTCTCTGAGTGAAGAGTCCAGGTGGGACCAGAGGCTTCTTATTTCTAACAAGTTCCAGGTGATGCTGAGACTGCTGTTCTGGGGACCACGCATTGGGAAACGATACTGTACTGTCAGGCTTTGCTCAACTTAAATGGAAGCAAATGCCCCTGGAGGTTGACAAGTCAGGATGAATGGCAATTAACAAGGTAGAATACTCTCTCCTTCCCTGAAAATAACTTTTGATAAGGAGAGAGTGAGATGAGTGCAAAGTGCCTTGGAGGCAGAGATGCCATCAAGGGAAGACATAGTTGTAGAAAGGAGAGGCTGGAGACATTAAAGGCAAACTTGGCATCTTCACAGTTTCCCCTGAGACCAGGCTGACCCTGGTGTAGAAATGGGCAACACCCTGGTGTGGTCCCAGGGATATCAGTAGCAGCTGGCACCTAACCGTGCATTGTTGAACGCAGCCCAACCCTCTGGGGAAGGTAACTTTGAGGAGACTTCTCTGGAACAGCCTTAGAAAATGCATTCCTAGAGTGAGAGTCAGTCCGGTGGTTTGAAAGAGAATAACACAGACAATTGTCAGAAGGTTCTGTTGCCTGGTTTATAATTATTCACTAAAATTTTCTTTAAGCATATAATCACCTAAATATCCCATTTAAAAAAAGAGGCGATTTCCTACTGAGTGCTGCTCAGTTATTCAAGACTTGCTTGGTTTTTCTAACAGCATTCTTGAGCATAAAATCCAGGAAGTAATAAGTGGGTTGCTGCCATAGCAGTTACTTTTCCATGGTGATGAGACAGGTTATTTACTCCTGCAGTCAGAAGCAAAAGATGCAATGGAAAATAAGGTTAATGGCTGAGTCTGTTCCACTGAACCAAACAGTACAGCAGCCAGTATTGACCTGAATACATGCAATTTTTTTTTCTGATTAAAATTCTGTACTTCCACAGGTGCATTCCTTATCTGACCACAAAAGCCTCACAAATATTTGATGTGGGAAATTAATTTGAAGCGATGTCATATAGGCCCCTGTTTGCAAATTAGGGATTTCCCTGAGAATTTGAGAATGAGGGTATCTAGGAGTGAGGTTGCAAAATTCAACACACAGGTAAGTGCATATGAAGGGCACTTACATCATTATACAAAATGACACAAAAAAGATAGAACTCTGTATGTACTCCTTCACTCACATTTTAGAGTTTTTCCAAAGTGTTTTCTCATATATTTCTATTTTTTAACTGTTCTCATAGCTTAGCACACATCAAAATCACCTGAAGGACTGTGTCTGACTCAGTAGGCCCAAGGTGGAGCCTAACCATTTAGTTCCCAGATAGAGTACTGATACTGCCGGCCCAGGGACCACACTTTGAGAACCACAAATTATCCTCAAAAGAGCCTTGTTTGCTATTATTAGGGAATTCTGAAGAAAGGGAAACTGAGGCTCAACTAGGAGAGGATATTTGCCAAGAACAAAGAGCAATTATAGTAACCAGGCCCTGAGCCCAAGGCTTCTCAGTTTAAGTCTTTTTTCCCCACTCATACAGTACAATCATAGCACACTTTTTCAATTCTGAGAATAAAACACTTTAGAAAAATTTCTATCAATACAAGTGAGAATAATTTTAACACCAACAACATCAATAAAGAGAAATTTATTTATTTGCTTCTTCACATAGATATCAAACATGGTCATTTCTATGCTCCAAGAAAATAAATTTAAAATAAGCATTTCTCTGACTAGAATTATTGGCTTACCATTAAATCACACTGAGTTATAATAACTGTTAAAGTACTTAGTTCTTCTGGCTACGTAATCTACTCTAATTGTTAGTAAAATGGTTTCTACCTTTGAAGAGCATTCAGAATTTATAAGGCAGTAAACTTTCCTTATTCAAAATTATAGCAACATTTATTTATTTCTTCTGAACACCTTAAGAGACTTTAAATTTGGCAAAATGTTACGTATTCAAATAAGTTACTTCTAAGTGGCCTTTCAAAAACACCTTAATTAATTTATGAAACTATAACTACATTTAGAATACACATTTTTTTACATTCCATTATCCACACATGCTTTGATTATGAGGCATGTGGGTGATAAGGAGATAGCACATAGAAGGGCAAAATCTCTCCAGTAGACAAGGGATGGAGAAGGAAAAGGACTAGGCTGGGATCCAGCTGTGCACTCACTTGCTGAAATACTTTGTGTGTATTACCTTACCTGTCTGAACCACTATTCCCACAATACCCAGGTGGGGAGAATAATAATATTTCTGATAAAGACTGTGTGATGATGATTAGGTGGTGATCTATATGAAAAAAAAAACTTTATAAACACAAAACTGTTACACAAATAAGAGTCATTTTTTTCAGCTTGTTAAATTCACAAAATGGCATAAAATCATAGCAATGCAACCTCGCTGTAAGCGTAAAATCCTTCAACACTATATATATGCACCAACAGGACACAAAGAGAGCCATCGCCCAAGTTAGGTTGGTCTCATCTTCTAAGAGAGATCTCTTGCTCGAAATAGTTTCAAAATGGGATTTAAAGGCAATATAAAGATGCATGGCTTAGATCAGCTATTACACAAACTTCTCTGAACTTTGCTAGTTTAAGAGGCCTGCTCTCCAGAATGCCCCTAAATCTCAATATAACCACTAATGCCAAGGGCTCTAATCCAAGGCAGGTGCACAATTTCTCACATCCTAACTATCTGAAAAGGCTGATGGAATATTTCCTGGCTTGAATTCTTTGTAATTCAATTCTTGGCAAACTTCCTTTCCAATTACATATATTTAAGTATGAAGACTCAAGGTTGTTTTCTGTAAGTATTACATATGTACATTATGTCAATTGTACTTTTTGAAAAGCTTGTCATTATACACTACTAATTTGAAATTTTGCATTTTAAGGTAATTTTCAAGCACTTTCTCTAATAGACTGATTTTCTACCTATGCATCCATCTGTCTATCCACTTACTCATACACCTACCTAGTCTTTCAGTACCAGCTCTGAACCATTGTCTCTACCTCTAATGCCCTAAATCTCACCTGTCTCATCCTATAGTCATCTAAGCATACCTCATCTCACCTTGTTTCCATCACACCTTTTAACAATGTGTCCTTTCTGGTGCTCTGTAGTAAGTATAGCAGAATATGGAGTGAGATGACTATACAAATGTTGCCCGTTTTTTTTTTTTTTTCAGGATTACTCTTATAAAATGGATATGCACAACCTTCAATTTGACACAAAAGTTGTTTGCATCTCTGCCACTTTCATAGATCATAAGACTGGCCCTCCATAAGACTGTTGTAATAGTTTCTTGGTCTTTCTTTCCCTGGTTTCTTGTGTTCCAATTCATTCATTCATGCAATCTTTGTCTCCCCAGATGTGAACGTCTCTGTAATATGTCCTACCCCTACCATACTGCCTGCAGACCAAGATTTCTTCAGTTCTGGACCTCATCTGAGCTACCTCCGTCTGGATGGAAATGAAATCAACCTACCAATCCCAATGGATTTAATGACCTGCTTCAAGCTCCTTCAGACTGTCATTATTTAAACACATCTTCAACGATCTAAAATTCATTTAATAAGCTAATATCTCTGATATAAAATTTGGTTTAAGGCAAAAGCACATTCCCAATTGCTCTTGGCCACCATTTTTATTTGTGCAGCTAGTTTTTTCTATTCAAAGATGCTTTCATCAATGATATATAAAACAATATACTTTTTAAAATTAAAACAGACACAGAGTGAAGATAGTTTATCAACTCAAAGATAGTTATTTTTTTGTCTCTTTCACAGGTTATTAATACCAAATAATGCCATTGCATTGCTATGCCCTAGAAAGGACATATTTATTTGCATATGTTCAAAATTGCTTCTGCAGATATTATATTTACAGTATAAATACAGCAACCTAACAAGAGGCAGGGAGATCTGAAGAAAATTTAAAAATGAGATATTTCTTTGTCATAATTATAAAGAAATAATTAAATTCAGATAGTTAAGTAGTTTTTGTAGGCATAAGTATAGTATTTCCCTCAAGAATGGATATTAAATGCATCAAATACTTCATAACAAGAGCGTTTTAGTCATTTAATACCATATAACAGAGCAACAGTCATTTTTAGTTCTCTACTACTTTACAGCTGCTGTTCTTAGATATTGTACAGTGTATTTCAGCAATTAAAGTCCTAAGTTTCACATTTATTATAACAAATTCCTGATAGAATCTTGTGTTTTAACATTTGAAATCCACTTGAATTGCAGTGTTCAACTCATATATTTGTCAGTGTTTTTTCAGATATTTTTAAATAAAAAGAGTGAATGCTTTTTAACAAAACAAAAGTAAAATATTTATTTCAGGAGCATTACTCACAAGTTTTATTAAGAACATATTATAATAAAGAGTGTTATACTAAAATTACTTCCAATTTTCTAGCATGAATATATGCAAGTATATTTTTCCACTTTTTTTTCCTTTTATTCCAGTAAACATAAGAAAAAACTCATATTCTAATTACCTGACATACTCATAATACACCTGTTTCTCATGAGTTAAAAAATATCCCAGAATTTTGTTAAGTAAAAAAGTACAGTTTACTTTAGATTTCTGATTTTGTAAGACACATGCTGTAAACAAATATTCCATAGAGATTAATGCATATATATATATATTTTACAAACAATATTCTGAAAAATTCTATAAAATTTTATATATGTCCCTAGAAAAGAACCAGATATATCTGTGTAACAACAGTTGAAAGAAAACCTAACATGATACTTTACTCCAACCCTTCTAGAAACTTAATATGTTATTCTGTAATGTGAATTCCCAAGAAGGAAATATAATGTGTAGGATTTCCTACTTATTTGCATACCAAAACTTACTTGGGGTAGAAGGAAAGAACCAACTAACGTACTTTGAACATGGTTTTTAAAATCTTAGATGAAGGCAAGAAATTAAATTAATTAACATTAAGAAAAAGAATGCTTTTTTTAAAAGACTTCAAAGCACATATATAAAAGTATGTCATATATAATTATGTCATAAAAATACAACTAATCAGATATCTTTAGGCTGGGGGAAGAAATATGTTGAGAGAAGCGTATTAACTTTAAATATTTGAAAACTTGCCATGTGAAAAGGGGGTAAAACATATTCCAGGAAGCTCCAAAATGAAGAGTATAACATGGGAAAATTTTATTATGAGCCATATTTTAGCTCTAGCTAAGAAAGAATTTTGTAATAGTTAAGATTCACTCAGCAATGAAAGCAGCTTTTCCTGAGGTCGAGTTACCCACCACTGGATCTGTTCAGAGAATGAATGATGATTCTGGGAAATAATCGAAAAGGAATTTCTGATCAGGAAGAAAAGTTGTGAAATGTCCTCCTAGACCTTTTTCAACTCTAAGAATTCTCTCCCTTCATTCTTTCCTCCCTCCTTTGTTTCCTCCCTTCCTTCCATCTTGTTTTTTCTTTTGTTTTTTTATTTCAGAAAATATATTTGAGCACCATATATACTGACTATATTACACCACACAGGGAATTTAATAGTGCACACAGTTTATAATATGCTAGAGTGGATGGAACACAAATTAACCAAATAATCACAAATCTGTGATAAGTGCCATTAACTGAAAGCTGTATGGTGCAAAGACATTACTAATAGTGATTTGACAGAAGGATTCCCTAAAGAAATAAAGATTAGGAGAAACACATAAGGGTGACAAGTATTTCATAACAAATGATAGGCGGGAAGAAGATTACACATAGGGTGTAAAGATTCTGTAGTCGTTAGGAACAATCTGAAAGTAACCAAAGTGTTTTAGGTCAGAAGGAATGATGCTCATTGAGAGATAATATCATGTTGTGGTCAAGAACATCAGTACTGAAACTAAATTGCTGAGTTCACATCCCAGCATCACTGGTCTGTGGTCCTGGGCAGAACTTTTAAATGCTCTGTGCCTCAGTTTCTCCTTATTTATAAAATGGGACTAAGCAACACCACCTACCTTATGGTAGGAATTGAGTGAGTTAGAATATGTTAAGTGTCTCGAACAGTGACTGACATATGGTAAGTATTAAATACGTGTTTATTATTATTATTATTATTAGTAGTAGTAGTAGTAGTAGTAGTAGTAGTATGTATGTATGTATGTATGTGATATAGCTATAGCTATCTAGATACAGATATCTATACATACTAGATATATACCATATACATGCATATACACAAAAGTTTCTTATTGGTACAGTCGATACAAACGTGTGGAGGGAACCAAGACTAGAGGTGAGAAGATCAGTTAGGATTTTAGTCTTACACAACAAATCAGAAATAGCTAAGGTAGTTTGGAATATAAGGGAACTGATGATAGTGGTAGAAATAGTAGTGGACAAATAGCAAATTAAGAGGTAAAATTGTCAGGATTTGGTGGCTGATTGGATAGAAGAGAGTGAGGACAATGAGGGTGGGTGTTAAGGTTTTTGCTTGCAGAATTGAATAGGTGGCAGCACACTTTCTAAGAGAAACATGTTTAGAAGATCATGAGATTGTTTTTAGATGTGGTCTGTTTGAAATTGTTGATTCATTCAATAGGAGACTTTGTGTAAGCTGTTGAATAAGAACTAGTGTTAAAAGGAGAGGTCAGGATAGATGTATGTAAGCAATGTAGGTGACATTTTCTAGACACTGTTAATACTTCCAATAACTTTGGAAGAATTCCACATTTAAATATGCATACTTTCATGAGGTAAGACTGAGGCAAGGATGGGGATAGACTAGAAGGCAAGGAATAATTCTAATTATTGACAAGTAAAGCTATGAGAAATACAAGGAGATTTCTATCAGTAAATTTTTTTTAAATTATGCACAAAGTTAATACAAGTTTTCTAAAATTTACAAGTAATGTGCTGTTGTTCTCTTTCCTAATGTTGTGTAGGTTGTGATTATTATTTTTAAAAATCAAGAAAAATAACTATGAGAGAAGTTCTTTTTGAAGTTATGAAATCTTAAATTCTCAGTCTCTCATTTTATGTCCCTAACTAAAACACAAAACAAAGCAAAACAATATTATCCATAATATCTTCATGTAAATATCATAAATTTAATTCATAGGCAAGAATAAAGGAGCAGAAATCAAAGAAAAGTCAGTATTCAATGACAGTGAAAAATGTATCAGCAAATTATAATGTTAAATTTAAAAACAAGATGGACTTTTGGTGGTAAGAACCCTGTAATGAATTTATTTGATTTCTCTAAATTCTTTTGAAATTAAAAAAAATAATAAAATAAAATAAAATAAACAAAACAATTGGCATGGTGGAAGAAAATCCCCAGAAGACATCTTTGATAAAACTGGTGTCAAAAAACCCAAAGAACCCCCAAAATAATTTAATGTAAATGTGTTTGTGTAGATAGACAGATGGATGGATCTATAAAGATACTTAAAATTTAGTGTTCTAAGAACCAGGCATTGACCAAGAGGAGTGTAAAGTTTATTGGTTAAAGTTAGGATTGTATGTCACATATGAAAGATGTATTTTTTTCCAAGTTAACCATAAAATATAAGTAAAGAGTATATAACTGTCAAACTAATATAAGGGGAAGATAGAGTGACAAAGAGTATTTATTGAGATCAAAAGAAGGCAAGAAGAGAAAGTAAAAAATACAAAGACAAATAGGGAGCATATAACAAAGTAGTGCCTTTGGTAATTACATGGTACAATGGTTGGGAACTTGTGCTTTGGAGAGAAAAGATTGAATTTCAACTCCAACCTGTGTCATTTATCAACACTTGATCACATTTTTAAGCATTGAATCCTCATCTTCAAAATAGGAAACAATAACAACTATCTTAAATAGTTGCTGTGAGTATAAGAGAGAGAACAGATGTGTAGTTCTTATCACTTGACACATAGCAAGTACCCAATAGTAAAAATTTTATTATTAAGAAAGACTCCAATATACACAATTGCACAAGTTTTCTCCAGATCAGGCCATTTTACAATAAGTAACTGAGAAAAATGAATGGTGGAATGGATCCAAGGTAAAGGTTTTAAGTTTTGGTGCATTGGAAAGGTAGACAGGCAAGTGAACTTGAGAATGATGGAATGGGGCCAGTAACCCATGAGACTGACGTTGAACAGTGAAAGAAGTGAAATCAGGAGGGACAGATAAATTGGGAGAAAAAGGCTGAAGATTCCACAGGATGAAGTACAAGTTTGAGGGGAATTAGAGTATACATAACCTGAAAGGAAAGGAGCCTTCTTAGCCTGGGAGACTACAATTTGAATGTCTTTAGAGAATATAATCCAGAACGCTGTAAAGATTTTGTAGGGTGTCGGATGGTCACATGTCTTATTAGGGAGACCACTTCATGGACGGTGTAGATATCAGAACACTGCAATGTTCAGTACCCTAAAACTGAAGCTGAATAATAATGAATGTTAATTATAAATATAAATACTATAAATATAAATACAAATATAAATTCACAGGATGTGGAGTACTGCATAAAGAATAGAGTCAATGGAACTCTAGAAGCTATATACGATGTCAGGAGGGTAGTAGATTGGGGGGTGGGTTATCACTGTGTAAGGGGTGAAATGTCTAACTATTACATTGCTTTGTACACCTGAAACTAATAAAAAAAAATCTTAAGTAGCCCAATGCTGAGAAATGAAAAGATTCAGGGTGTTGCCATAGGGAACAACTGCTGAAATAAAGAGGAAGTGAATGTCACTGAGGTCAAAGAGATCAAGGAACAATGATTTTGTAAGAATCTCAGATGTGAGTGCTTACAGTTTATTTTAACACTCTAGAGAGAAGAGTCAACTCAAAATGACATTTTTGGACAATACAAACAATTTTTTTTAAAGTTTACAGCAGTGGATAGTTTTATTAGAGCAGAAAGTACAGCTCTCAAAACGAGAGGGGGTCCCGACTGAGGTGCCCAATACAAATAATTTAAGTATCTTGTTCAGTGTCTTGTAGCTGTTGAATGATAAATACAGGATTCAAACCCACGTAGCCTGGCTTAAGATCTTTTGCTTTTGACCATTGTGTTATACCACCTCTCATGATAACAAATGCCATTATAGTTAAAAATTTTAACAAAATTATTCAAAGGTAATACATATATACCTATGACAAACAATTATTAAAAATACCAGCATAAAATACAGTAAAATGTCCTATTTATGAAAAACTATAGAAAGATTTGTGGGGTTTTTTGTTTGTTTGTTTTTATCTGAGGTGGATCTCAGAAATATTTTTCTCAGAATATTTTTGTACTGGGAAAAGAAAGAAAATGATATATAAGCATATTGTAGAATTCAAATCTGTTAAGCAAATAGAACATATAATTTGAAAAATCACAGGATTATTATCTTGAAGTTTTAGTTTATTTTTCTACCTTTGGAAAAATATCACTTTCTTTGTGACATTCAGCTGAGTAAACAAAATGGAAGTGTAGAAAGAGACTCATTGTTGGTTCTTAAAGGTTTCTGAAGACAAGTTAAAAATTGTTCTGGAAAAAGATCAGAACAGTAAAATGACTAGCTGAAATGGCTTTTGCAAAACCCATTTGAAAAGCTATCCATAGTGTATGTTATGGTGCCAGGGTTTGTTTCCAACAAGGCAAGAGCCCTGCCATATATTTCATTTGCTGAACTTCTGCTTGCATTAAAAGTGACATAACAAAGCTGTTGGTTACTGGGGACATATACTGGGAACAGTATTCAGGCTGACAACACTGCCTTCAGAGAAATAGAAAGAAAGATGGAACAAAGGTGTTTTCTACAGAAGATCAGCAAAATTAAATCATAGTCTGTATACAGTTAGGCGGAAAGGCACAGAAAGTAACTTAGTAGTTACTGATGTATTAAAATTGAGGATGGCGAGATAGGGTAGTAAAAGCATTGAGGATGTAGAATCAGGTACAAATGAATTTGAAACCTGGATTTGCTAAGGGAAACTGAACAAATTACACAAACTCTTTGCTTATAGTAGGCAGAAAGGAATATGTATGAGTACCTTACATGACAGTTCTCTGAGGATGAGTAGTATATTTAAGATGCTTAGAATATAACAGGAGGTCAATAAATAAGATTATTACCATGAGTATAATTGATATTATTATTGAGGTTCTTAGAAAAAGATGTGCTTAAAAGTTTTAGACAGTCATGTAACTGGAAGGAATGTGTGACAAAGTAAGAATAGTAAAATGTTAATGACAGGGTGGGCCGAGGGGCTCAATTGCTTAAGAGCACAAGTTCTGAGCAACAGGGTCACCAGTTCGAGTCTCACATGGGCCAGTGAACTGCCTGAGCTGAGCTGCCAGTGAGCTGCCACAGGTGGCAGGATGGCTCAGCTGGTGAGAGCATGTGCTCCTAACAACAAGGTTGCTGGTTGGACTCCCGCATGGGATGGTGGGCTATGGCCCCACCACAACTAAGATTGAACACAGCACCTTGAGCTGAGCTGCCCTGAGCTACCGGCAGCCAGATGGCGACTAGACTTGGAGCTGAGCTGCGCCCTCCACAACCAAGATTGAAGGACAACAACTTGTCTGTTCCCCTTCCCCAATTCCCCAACACTGTTCTCCTTCCCCAATTCCCCAATAAAATCTTTTTTAAAAAATGTTAATGAAAGAGTCTAGGGACTTGGTATATAGGTATTCACTGAAGATTCTTTCAATTTTGTTTGAAAAATTTTATGCTAAAATTTTAGGAAACAATATCTAGAGGCAGAAAAAGAATTTGATAATTTATTAGTTCTTTTTTTACTTATAATAACCCAGTGGTTTGTAGAGGCTACAAAATGCTAATACTAAACCTATCTAAATCTTTAAATACAAATTTCTTCATTGTGATGGGGAGGTCCAGTGTTCATTCATACGATTTTCCTTTCTTGCTGGGGACACTGAAGGATTTCACTTTCCTGTCCCCTTGAATGAAAGCAGAGAAACCGTGAGACAATTTCTGGCTGCAATGAGTGGAAGTGACAGGTATCACTTCCAGGCCAAAGGATTTCATTGTTGAGGTGCAACTTTCTTCTCCATCCCACTATTGTGAGGAGAGGAAAAGTCCACATGCCCTGAGTTCCAGACAGTGGTGGGTCTGCCACTCTGTCAGCTCTCTGTGTAGCTCTGGGGGGTTATATGGGGCAGATAGCATTTGAGGGAAAGCCACTGAAATCTGTGGTACTTACTGTTACAGTATAACAGTCTCTCCTTAATAATTTATTCAGATTTTATATATCTTCTTAGGAATGTGAATTGATAAATTCTGAAAACAGTGCTATATAATCAGTATAATATTTGCAATTTATTTTTTTAAATTTCCTGTTTAAATGATGCATGAGCTTGGTAAAAATCAAATAGCTAAGAAAAGCTTCCAATGAAAACAATGATTCTCTGCCTTACCCTTTCTACCCAAGTTCAATTCTCTAGAAACAACACTGTAAATATTTACTGGTTTTATTTATCTTTGTAGTTCTCTCCATGCTTTTACCTCTCTTTATTTATCAACTTTAGCCAACCTGGATTAGCTGTATTACAAAAGATCATTTAGCATACTCATTGCTATCTATGCCCTTCTTTCTATATTTTGACAACTACCTTATTTGTATTTCTTAACTTAGATAATAATCTTGAATTTTAAAACTTACACTTCCGGTTCTAGTTTCAACAGCACTAGGAGACCATCTCACCTTTTCTCTGTATGAGAAGAGGTTATTTACATTTTAACCCTTCCCTTTACTTTGCCTTCATCTCCTGTCAGATATACCTTAAATGCCATGGTCAAAGTTGTTCAAGCTCCCACTTTCTTAAACGTTAACTGTGTTTTCTGTTCACTGCCTATTAACTGATTCTAAAACGTGAAAGTTAAAAACAAAAAAACAGTTTAGAGTATAATGAGTACATAAATATTGTCTTTTCCTGAGTTGCAGCAAGAGACAGGATCTTCCTTTTTTATATCCATCCTTTGCAGCTATTGAACCATAACTCCAATTCACCAGTTAACACGCGCCCACCTTCTTTACGTTATTGCCCCAAAAGATGTTTAAATCTGCCATCCACAATTTACCTCTTCCTCAATTCTCTTTGCTGAAGTGGATTTAGTCCTTTTTAAATTCTGCACAATGATTTCAATCGGATCCTGAGAGGAACGTGAGACAAATATGCTTCCACGACATCTCCACTGTCCATTGCTACCCCACTAAAGATTTAATGTGTAGTTGATTGAAATTTCCTACCTACAGTATGTATGAGTCCTGGGAAGCCAATGTTAGAAGCAGGAAGAAGTGTGTGGCAAAGTGTCAAGAAGTGGGGAGTCAAAAAAGAAGGTGTGTGGAGTAGAGAAGTTCGGAAAGGTGCTAGAGCCGGAAGGGAAGGGAATGAGGCATGGTTCCACTCCCCTGTGTCACATGACTGAGGTGACTAAATCTGAATGACCTTGGACTACATTTCAGCTTGCAAGGGTAGAGATAGCTACTCATTTCAGCTTGGGAGGTCAGTGCCCTGCAGTGAACCATATCCATTATGCTTTCAATAAAATTGCATCCCTCTGTTTGGTCTATGTACACAACTTGATCAACGTTCCACTGATGATAATCCAACAACTCCTCCATGGTTCCTCTCCATGCAATTTCACTCCCTACATGCCTAATATTACTAGGATCCTCTTCCCTCCAGTTACAAGATTTTGTTCTTCTGTCAAATATTAAAATTACCATGTCATTTCCTCCTCCTTTTCCTTTAAATTTTTGGAACTCCACAAACAATTCATACTTGATCATCACTCTTTTCAAATTTATGGTTTCTCTTTATAAAAAATTAACATTTATATATATTGTATTTCTGTGAATGGTAGGTGTAATTTGCTTGCTGGGGCTGCCATAGCAGAATAGCACAGACTGTGTAGTTCAGACAACAACAAAAAAATTATTTTCTCACAGTCTGGAGGCTAGAAGCCTAAGACCAAGCTGTTGGCAGGTTTGGTTTCTCCTGAGGCCTCTCTACTTGGTTTGTAGACAGCTGCCTTCTCTGTGTGTCCTCATATAGTCTTTCCTCTGTTGTATACACGAATCCCTTGTGTCACTCAGTGAGTTCAAATTTCTTCTTATATACACCAGTCAGATTAGACAAGGAATAACTTTTAAAAACAACAACTACCAAAAATCATTTTAGTTTAATCACATCTTGAAAGATCTTGTTTCCAAATACAATCTATTCTGAGGTACTGGGAATTAAGGCTTCAACATGTAAATTTTGGGGGATACAATACAGTCCATAATATTATTCACCTGAAAGCTTGGTTTTTTCTTTCCTTAACTTATTAATTATTTTATTTAGTAACTAGTAAATGTACACACTAATAGATTATGTGAAAGTTTTCCCCACATTTTGACAGACTATTCACTAATACACAAATATATCTGCTAGGTGCTCTTAGTGCTTAGAGGAAAATCTGATTGTTAGTTGCTATAGCTATAAGAATGATCCAACTGGTTCTTTTAAAAAGTTTAAATGCAAGACACCCAAGAAAAAGGAAAACACACCAATCACACCTAAATTCAGCCCTCTGTTATCAGCCCCACAAAATAATCAGACTTTAAATAATTTCTCACAGAAATAAAACTCATTAGTGAAGTGTTGTCTCAAACCAGTCCATTGCTTAGGAAAATGAAAGTTTTTACTCTTAGAATCTAAGCAAATGAACTTTGAAAGGCATGAATGCTCAATCTAAATTATCAGCAATACTAAATGGCCAAGATAGTTCAAGAATTCCTAAGTTATCTGACAGAATCTTTTGGGCCTAAGTAATAATTCCAAATGTGCAGGGAAAGATCTCAACAGAATAAAATGAGAATTGCCACATCAAAGCTTCTGTGTTTATAAAAGAAACAGCTGTGACTGAAGAGCCTAAGGGCAATGAATTAATATTCCAAATTATTTTTCTGAAATGGAGTTATGAATTTAAACATATTCATAAGAAAATAAAATAAGTCCACACCCATTTGAAATGATCTTTACAGATGCCATGTAAATATATACCAACCCACTCTGCAATTAAATACCACATAATTAGCTCAGGGACTTCATGCCAAAAATATCCTGTAATTCTACTGAATTTAAATTGTTCACAGTGGTAAGTGAGAATAAATGGTCCAAAATGATAGTTCATTTAGCATATAAATGCACACGTGCACACATGCACACACACACACACACACACACACACACACACACACACACACACCAGAATCAAACCAATGCAAATCTGGAAATAATTATATCATCTCTTTATTGGCAAACCCAAAGGAAAAGTTCACAGGAAAACTAGTTTTACATTTAATTTCTCATATTTCATGCTCAGGAGGAAAAAGAAATGATGGCAAAAAATGGTTGTTATGTATCTTTTGTTGCAATCAAATTGCTTAGTCTATAAACGTATTATAAAAAAGGCGAACTGTTCTTTCTTTATCTACTTTACTAAATGGTATGTATTTTAATTCCAGATGGTACATATTACACAATATTATTCATCAAAAGTTGTGTGATTCCAAGCACATAAAACGCTTTTGCAAAAAAGTAACTGCTCTGGAGTTCCTTTCTTTTTGTTGTTGTTTCTGTCTCCCTTCCTTTTTTTTTTTATTTAATATAAATTTGTGGTAATGTGGCATCTAACAGTGTCATTGAAAAGTAACAAAGATTCAGACACCATAATATTTTTTTCTAAGTGAAAAATTAGCCTTTACTCATCATTCTTTTAACAAGAATTTCTTGAGCTATGTATTTTGCCTTAGAAAGTCTGAAGGCTATAGCAATAGAAGATAGCAGAGAAACTCATGAGTAATTTTAATAGAAGATAATGTGTGAAAATATGTTACACTGTGTCTATGAGATTTTTTAAAAAATCAGAAACTAGAAGTCTTACCAGAGTCTTATGTCCTAGTACAGTTTTTGCAATCAAATTAACCTGTTGTTGAAGAGAAGATAACCTAGTCACCTGGGTTATCGCTGAGATTAAGAAGAAAAATACACTTCATGAAATAAGTGGCTGCTATTTTTAACCTTCAAAGGTAAATTGCTAAATAAATATTGATAACATTATGAGTCCACAGTATCTAATACATATTGAGCAGTATATAATAGAAATGTCAACTACACAAACAAATCAGTAAAATGTTTAGTAAATCAAAAATATTATTTCTCAGTCTGGAAAGCATAGGAAAAAGATTATAGAATCAACTAGGGCAAAAAAAAAAAAAGTTCAGTCCACTTCTATTTCTGGTTTACTCCAGCCACAAGGAAGGAGCCCTCACTTCCTGTAGTTAGTGTCAAGTAAATAACAGATTATATTTGTCACTCACACCACTGACTTTTTGTATGATTTCAGCAATTACAACAAATCTAGACTTTAATTTTCCCATTTGTTAAATGAGATTAATAAAAGTTGCTATAGCAGAAATGTTTGGTTGGCTATGCCAAAAGTCATTGCCAAATCCCTTTTTTTTTTCCTATTTCTTATTTTCTTTATAGAGACTGGAGAAGCTAACTATTTCTCAGTTCTCCCTTCGTAGTCATTTTGGTTATCCTTCAAGCAGATTCTGAGAGAAGGATTTGGGTGTAATTAGGAAATAAAAGAAAAGGAAATAATTTAAGAGGAAGTGAGGCAGGAAAGCAAATAAAGGGTGTGGTAATGAGCAATTATCTTGGTGATCAAACACTATGGGGATTCTAAGAGACTGTGTGTGGAGCAAGCATCTTGAAATTATCCAGTGAGAGGAGAGGAAGCTGGGTTTTTCTATAATTACCCCCATTCTTACCAATTCAATTATTCATCACTGTAACATGGGCAACTGAACATGACTGCATCATGAGTAATTGGAGATGCAGGGATAGTTTTAAAAAGTCATGTTAAAAAATACATGCTTTGGGGAGTATTGCAAATTTGTCCTGGTAGTGGAAAGAGCACAGAATTTGATCAGATCTGGGTTTTGTCTCATCCTGGCTTTGCCACTAGCTGATAACAAAATGGGATAGTCTCCCCCCCTGGGCCTTAGAGTTTTGTCACTTGGGAAATGATGAGCTTCAATTATTGAAGAAGCTGTTTTGCTAGCTCTAAGTCTGAAGAATCTTTGATTAAAAACATTTTTGATTTTTACAATAACTTTGCTCTTTTTTGTTTTGTTAGGACCTAAAAAGTTTCAATGCTACATTTACGGTTTTTCATTAAATGGAAAATAGAATGTCTTCCCAGTGGCAGAAAGCCATCTGTAAAGTGAATAAGTGAACAGTGCTAAAACAAAAATCTCTCCATGGGAGAAATCAAATTATCTGTTAAAATAATTGGACATAGCTCACACAAATTTTTATGATAGTCCATGTAGTGCAAGCAATGTTACTTCAATTTTGAATTTTAAAGAGAATGACACCATGTGTAAGTAATAAAGTTAGAATCCTAAACAAACCAAATCCTCAGAAAAACCCTTATGATTAAAATTGTTTCCTAAACTACCATATTATTAATGCCAGATGTTAATCATGAAAACAGAAGATAAAGAACTTATGCAGCAAGAAATTTCCATTTTAAACAGTAGGACGTTAGCTTAGGAAAGCAGGAGTCAGTATGTCTGGTTAGCCAATAAGCCTTCTGTAACATATTAAAATGTTTTTCCATGAACTATAGTTTATATAGTCAAAATCTTTTCTACAGGATGAAATGCATAACTTTTTAGTTAAAAGCCCCAGACTGCTGGAAGTTAGCAGCCATGGGATAAATGCACAAAAAGTACGTCTTAAGAGATTTCTGTGAGCTTTTCCTTTCTCTACATTGAGATTAGAATCTCAGCTATGATTTGTAGCTATGTCTCCAAAGTCTGTCTTTCTCTTATAATCCAAATGCACAGTTCACAGCTATTGCAACGTCTTTACCTGGTTACCACTTCAGCATCGCAAACTTAATATTCCCAAACCCCTTTTCCTTGCAAGTTCTTTTCTCCTGCTGATTTCACTTTCATTCAACAATGCATTATTTTATTTAGTCATTCCTTCATTCATTTATCACTTCTTCATTTAACAAACATTTAAATGTCTACCAGGAGGTTGATATATTGCTAGGTGCTAAAGCAGATACAAAGAACAATAGAATACAGTGCCTGCTTCAGAGTCTAGCAGAGGTTTATTACATAGGGTAGTTATAATAAAATGGAGTAATGCTGTAATTGCTATTAATGACTAAAAAGTCTTGAGAAGTTGAGTCAGATAGAATCAATCACTTGACTTGAATCTTGAACGTTGGGTGAAATTTTTCGGGGTACCAAGAAAGGCAGCAGTACAAGCCGAAGCCAAGTCAAAGCTATGGGGCAATCAGATGTGCATCGCGTCTAAACTCTAGATTCATATTCCAAAGAATATAGTTTCATTTATTCCTCATTCTTTGTGCTGTTATTATAATAGATATTACATCTACATATGTTATAGTTCCCATAAAAGAGCCTACCCAGTTCTGCTGGATTCAGATATTCTTAATTTTTTTTAGTTCTTGGCAATG
This sequence comes from Hipposideros armiger, assembly GCF_001890085.2. NCBI lineage: Eukaryota > Metazoa > Chordata > Mammalia > Chiroptera > Hipposideridae > Hipposideros > Hipposideros armiger. The sequence goes on from NW_017732543.1 coordinate 191,212, forward strand.
TCTTCTTTTTACTTTTATTTTTGAGGATTTTGTTTCTGAATATACAGTTCATGGTAGACATCTTCTTAACACTTTAAAGGTGTCATTCTGCTATCATTTAACCTCTATTGTTTTAGATAATTCAGCTGCTATTTGTATTTGTTAATCACCTACAAGTAATGTATTATTTCTCTATGCTTACTATTAAGATGCTCTCTTTATTTTTTATATATTATCATGATAAAACTAGCTCTGTTTTTCTTTATATTTATCTTGCTTGGGATTTTCTGAGAGTCTTGGCTCTGTTAATAAATGTTTGGTAGCACATTTGGAAAAATTCTGGCCATTATTTCTCTGTTATGTATGAGCTAAATCATGTTCCTCCAAAATGTGTATATTTGAGTTCTAACCCCCAACATGGCTGTATTGGGAAATAGGGGCTATAAGGAGGGGATATATGTCAAATGAGGTCATAAGGGCAAGGCCTTAATTTGATAGGTCTAGTGTCCTTATAAAAAGAGATACATCAGTGCTTCTCTCTCTCTCCCTCCCTCCCCTTCTCTCTCTCTCTCTCTCTCTCTCTCTCTCTCTCTGTCTGTCTCCCCCCATAACCCTCCGTATACCTACAGAGGAAAGGAAAAGCCATGTGGGAACACAGTGTGAGGTCAGTCATGTACAAGCCAGGAAGAAAGTCCACAAGAAATCAACCCAGATGGCACCTTGATCTTGGACTTACCTCCAGAACTGTGAAAAAAAATAAATTTCTGTTATTTAAGCCACTCAATCTTTGGTATTCTGTCATGGCAGCCTGAGAAGACTAATATATCATCGAAATATATGTATGATTTTATTCTGCATTTTTTCTCTCTTCTCCCTCATGGAATCCTATTACACATATCTTAGACCTCTTGATATAATTTCACAGAACACTGAGAATCTACTAAATTAATTTCAACCTTTCTTCTCTCTGTTCTCTGTTAAAATTGTATATTTTCTATTGCTCTATCCTCAAACTTAGTAGCCACATATTTTACCATATATGAGGACATAATTATTATATACTGTTTTGCTCAGTTGTAGAATTTCCACTAGGTTATTTTCTAGTTTCCATCTCTCTTCTGACATCCCCTATCTGCCTATCCATATGACCATATTTTATTTAAAGTTCTTAAACTTATTTATAATTGTTTATTTTAAAATCTTTGTATTTTAATTTCAATATTCAGAGTATTTTATGTTTGGTCTCTGTTGACTACTTTTTCTCTTGACTGCAGGTCAAAATTTCTTGTTTATTCTTTGAATGGCCTCTACCTCTGTTGCTTTTAAGTTTCAGATTTCTTTGCCTGTATATAAATTGTCTCCATATTAATTGACATACTTTCAATTACAATTAATAGAAATCCAAAGAAAAGCACCATTAACATAGAACAATTTATTGGCGTACAGAACTAATATAAATAAAGGTTTCCCATTGAATTCAGAAATGGTTAATGCAGTGGTTCAAATAATATTGTTCTCTCTTTCTATCTCTGTTTCTCTATCTCTTTCTCAGACCAAATTGTTCTATGTCATGGGCTATTTTGCCACTACAATCCTAGAGTTACATCATATCATTTTAGTGATCTAGTTGAAAGAGAATGTACAAGTATATTCTGATAGCTTCAACATAATATCCACAGGATTGACTCTAAATTACATAGCTTATATGATGTGCCCATCTCTTAATCAATCTTTTTGTCATATCCATGACCGTGGAGGTGGGAACAGTTTTAGCCCTTTCTGAACCATTTCTAATAGTTTTCTTTTAAGTGAGATTGTTATATTCCTAGAAGAAACGTGGAAACTATTATTGGACATAAACACAAAGAAGGCCAGCACACTCTCTAACTCTTAGTTCAGATTTCTGACAATGATTACGTCATCATTCAGAGCAGTTTCCACTGGGCACTCTCATAGTCTGGCATGGATACACTTTTCTTGGGTGCAGCATTCAGTCATAGGCTAGTCATAGAGGCTTATAGAGTGATAGCACACTGTACAGGACTAGGTGTACAGAGAAATTCTGCAATGAGAGGTCTGCATAGAATTATTATTACCTTAGAAGTATGAGGTCTGCCAATTAAGTTCGCAAACTCACCCTAGAAAAAGTGCTACATACCTCATTGCTGAATATCACTGCGGTTACCTTAAAAGTACTCCCCTTGGGAAGCTAGGCACTGACACCAGCGCCTAGTTCACCCTTCAAAGCAATTCTGGAACTATTTTTCTGGAATGGCCATCAGAGCTGTCATCATATTACCCTTGCTGTACTGAATATCATCAAAATGCCTGCCTTTCAATATTTCCTTTATCTTCAGGTAAAGAAAGAAGTCATTGGGGTCCAGATCAGGTGAGTAGGGAGGCTGTTCCAATACAGTTTTTTGTTCACTGACTAAAAACTCCCTCACAGACAGTGTTGTGTGACCTGGTGCATTGTCGTGATGCAAGAGCCATGAATTTTTGGTGACAAGTTCAGGTTGTTTTCCATCTAACTTTTACATGAAGCCTTTTCAGCACTTCCAAATAGTAAACTTGGCTAACTGTTTGTCCAATTGGTACAAATTCATAATGAATAATCCCTCTGATATAAAAAAAGTTTAGCCACATTGTTGCAACAAGTTCAGAAACTTAATTGTCAGACTTCGTATATGTGGACTTGGCAGACAACATAATTGTCATATTTAGTTAACTATTATTTCAGATGAAGAAAGCCAGTTGGTTATATTTCTTTTATAAACTCCAAAATTCATCATTGTTCTCTTTTAATTTCCATCTAATATGTCTATAAATCTATGCCTTAACTTTTATTATGATGAAAAATATCATAAAATATTGGCATTTTTGTAAATACAAGTATACTGGCAGATGCTGTATTTAATATTTTGGTGGACTAGAGAGATAAAGAGGGAGTTGTAACCAGCAAATTGTCTATTATAAAGGAACTATTTGAAGCCCTGGATTGACTGTGATTCATTCCATAAAATTAAACAATCCAGGAGGTTAAAATCTTTATTAAAGCCAACAATAATGTTTATGCAAAAAATGATTATTTAAACAGGACAGGGGTAGAACAAATTTCATCCGGAATGGTGTCTATATTGTTATTTGTACTAAATCTCAGTGTGTGCTTAAATTCTGAATCCCTTATAATTTAATATTTTAATATTCAAAGTAAAATGTGTCAAGAAAAAATACATTAAAATTAAGAGAAAAAACACCATATGTAGTTGTCTGGTTTTAATATAAAATAGGATGCTAACTGGGAACAATTATGCTTCATATTTTTAGGTATTGTCTGTATAACAACTGGGGCATATACAATTTGAATACCCAGCTGTATAAAAACTAATATTTTCATTTAGAAAATAAAACACAAAACAAAATGAATGTTCCTTTTCTTTCTATCTTTCAATCTAGGGAGAGGCTTAACTTCGAAACGCAAATTTTAAATTAAGTTTTCAAAACCTCTGAAGGTTTTTCAGTAAAATTAAAAAACGATCCTCTTTTCGCAACTAAACATTCCTCATGCATTCCTCACCATAGAGATATGGTTGGGCTCATCTACTGACTTATTACAAACACTTGTGTCAACACAATTTTTCCATAAAGTTTATAAAAAGTTCACCCTATTTTCCCATCCAACTGCACATGTTTGAAATATTACACAATGCTTGCCTTCATTGACAAATTGCAACAGAAGAATCAAACCATCTCTACAAAATTTCTCTTGTGTTTTTAACTTTGCTGTATGCAGTACAAGTCTTTTAAAGCAACAAAAGTAGTGCCAAATTCATCATTTGGTTTCTTAGGTATAATATTTGCAAAGTACTCATCTAGGCTTCCATAAATGAGCATAAAAAGTGATTCCAGGAGGGACCACAAGCCTTTGAGTCCACAGGTAGACCAGTGACCACCGCAGTATTGGAGTTCTCCAATATAACATTTGTGGTAAATTGGTTTTCAGCTAAACCATGATCTTCTAGTTCATGCCATTTTATGAGACACTTCCTCTAATTTTACAATGTAAGGAACAAGATCTTACAACTTGAATCATGAGTGTCTATACATATAACATTTATAATTAGATTCATGTTCATATTTGGAAATACATGTATATAAACATATATATTTAATAATTTGGAATAAATAAATTTTAATTTAAAGTTTTATAAACTTAAAGAAAATTAATAAAAACAAACCATTGTATGTCTGTTTCAAGTTTGTTCTGTACTCCAGACTTGCCTTATCTATGCTTTCCTTTAGAGTCAAATTTCATGAAAATTCTGTTCTCACATTCTTTTTCCATTTCTCTTTCTTTTATCTCCAATTATTCTAATTTGTCTCCTGACCCTACCATATCACTAAAACTGTTTTTTTATAAGTGTGACCAAGAACATCTTTATTGCAAAACTCAATTATTAATTTAATTCCTAACACAGTGTTTGTCCCCTGCCCAATATCCATTCTTTAATTCTGTGTTAAACAGAATAGCAACATTCTTTGGTGTAGCAATATCCTGTTAAGTACACACACACACACACACACACACACACACACACACACACACACAAGCACACAGAAACACAATTATATTTACTCATTTGATAAGTATATCCAGTGAAATAATGTAAGTTGAAAACTACAAGAGATTTTTCGAAGTATGTTTAGATTTACTGTTATAGTCACAATATCCACTGTTTGGTTGCTTCCATCTTCTTCTTTCTGCATACATTATGGACAGAAAGTTAGAAATATAGAGTCATTTTGTGACTATAGCTTACCAGAAAGGAATTGTTTTTTATATGTGGTCTAATACAGTCTTTAACAGATACAATGTCTTGGCTGTGTTTATCATTCACAAAGTTGTTTATATGGAATCAATATCTTTTCTTGATTTTATGACACATTAACACTCTTGTTTTTCTCATTTCTCTCTGTCTCTTCTTATTATTTAGTCTATCTATTTCAGTTTGCTTTGTGTTGCTTTCGCTGTGTCTTCATTTATATACTAATTTTATTTTCAATTCTCCTGAGCTCTGACAAATTGTTTCAACTTTTCTGTTGTTAATTTTTTTTGAGTGCTTATATCTCTGCTTCACAGTGTGAATTAGAGCAAGATATTTAATCTCTGTATGCTTCGTTTTTCTCATTGTAAAAATGAGAATTACAAAAGTACCTATCATATAGTTTTTGCGAGAATTGATATAATGTATTTCAGTCACTTAGAACAATTGTCACAAAATCAGCACCCAGTATTTGTTGGTTTTCATACTTTATTAGCTGATTACTTCATTGTTCCTTAAACATTTTTATAGAAGTATAACCACATACAGTAAACAAGCTCAATGAATGACAAAAGATATGAACAAAATTTATTGACAAATTTTCTCAAAATATCCTCATTTAATTTTTTAATATCTCTGGGATCTGTAATTTTTTTTCTTTTTCATTCCTGATACTATGTCTCCTTTCTCTTTTTTTCCCCTTGATGAAATTCATAAGAGATTTATCAATTTTATGCATTTTTTAAAAATTAAATGTTGGTTTTCTTGATCTTGTCTATTATTTTTGTGTTTTTTTATTGCTTTAAAAATGCTTTGCTTGTTTTAACCCAAAAAAATCAATGAGAATAGAATATTACTCAGCATAAGGAAAGATGAAATACTGCCATAGAATAATACTCAGCCATAAGATAAGATGAAAAATTGCCATTTGCAACAACATGGATGGATCTTAAAAATATTGTGCTAAGAGAACTAAGTCAGATGGAAAAAGTCAAGAACATATGATTTCACTCATACATGAGATATAAAACTGAAAGCAATAAATGAACAAGACAAGCAAAAACTCATAGACATAGATAGCTGTATAATGGTTACCAGAAGGAAAGGGTAGATGGAGGAGGTAGAAAAGGGTAAAGGAGGTAAAATATATGGTGACAGAAAAAGATCTGACTTTGAATGGTAAACACACAATGCAATATACCAATGATGCATTATAGAATTATGCACTTGAAACCTGTATACATTTACCAACGAATGCCACCCCAATAAACAAACAAACAAAATCAATGTTTTTATTAATTTATTTATTTTAAAGAAATGTGTTCCAACCAGTGGCTTTTTCTAAAAAAGTAAATTTGTTTTAAATGACAAAAAAATTCTCTCTCTGAATGATGAAATACTCATTTCACAGATAAGTTATTGGGTTGTCAGAAAAGTCACAATGCATTTTGTCTATGTTTTTCAAAGGTCATTTATTTATATAAAGAACAAAGATCAATTAATGATATATTGCCTGTTTTGCTTGATAACCTTTTGCCGTCTTTCAGTGAGCTTCATAATTCCTCATTTATAGAAGGACCTGTCTTTATTTGTGAAAAACTGAACAAAGTGCTGATTTACAGCCTCATCTGAATTGAACGTTATACTATGCAAGGAGTTTTGAAGAGAGCTAAACAAGTGGAAATCTGACAGCTCAAGGTCAGGCGAATATGGTGGGTGTGGCAACACATCCCATCCAAGCTCCAATTTTTTTTTTAAGATTTTATTGGGGAATTGGGGGAGAGGAACAGTGCTGGGGAATCGGGGGAAGGGGAACAGACAAGTTGCTGTCCTTTTGTTCTTGAGTCTAGTTGTAGAAGACGTTGCTTCACTGACCCATGCTGGTATTATCATTGTGCTCTTCCCGGGTGAGGCACATTGGTGGTCGGCCTCTGGACAGCTGCTCACGGTGGCTGCCGGGCACTCACAGTAGCCTATGGCAGCCCACTGCAGCAGGGGCTGCAGCCTACACCATCGCTGGTGACTCATGACAGCCCACCTCCAGGTCGAGCTGTTGTTCACCATCTTAGCTGTAGAGGGCAGTGTCAGTGACCCTTATGTGGGATCTGAACCGGGGCCCTGCTGCCCAGAGCTGGGGACCCAAGCCAGCTCTTAACCAATGTGCCACTCGGCCAGCCCCAGACTCCAATAATTTTTGACAGGTGATCAAACTTGTCTGTGTGTGGTCTTGTGTTGTCGCGATGGAATACAACTCTTTTACAGTTGACAAGCTCTGGATGTTTCTGGATGATGGATTCATTCAAACTGTCCAATTGCCGACAGTACACAATCAAGTTGCTTGTTTGGTTCCTTGGTAGGAGCTCGAAAAACATGACACCTTTAAAATCCCTCCACACTGAGAGCATAACCTTCCTCTGATGAATGTCTGCTTTCAATGTCGTTTGAGGCAAATCATCATGTCGGGACCAAGACCAATTATGCACTACATTGTTGTAAACAATCCACTTCTCATCACCAGTTATCAGTTGCTTCAAAAAAGGATCGTTTTCCTCACATTTAATGAGCATATCACAGATGTTTATACTCACTGTCAAATGAACTTTGAGTTCATGTGGAACCCAAATATCGAGCTTGCTTATTTATCCTGGCTTCTTCAGGTGGTCATGAACACTTGAATGATGGATGTTCAATGTTTCTGCAATCTCTCATGTTGTGTAATGTGGGTTTGACTCGATCGATGCCTTTATTTTGTCGTCATCAACCTTGGTGGGCCTCCCTGACCAAAAAGCATCATTGAGATCAAACTCACCAGCACGGAATTTCGTGAACCATCCTTGGCACTGACGTTCTTGTAGAGCATTGTCACTGTAAACTTTCCGCAACTTTTCACAAGCTTGACGCATGTCCTTCCCTTTATGGAAGTAAAACAGTAAAATATGGCAAAAATGTAGTTTGGTCTTCCATCTTCAACTTGTAAAATCTCCTAAAGTCAACCGAATTGCTCAATTTTTTTAAGAATGAAGATAGAACTGTCAGCTGTCAAATGCATAGCAATAACATAGATGCAAATGACTCTAGTACTTCCAAAAATGAACTAGTGCCATCTGTCACAAACATGCGTCATGACTTTTTTGACAACTCAATATATTGCATTAATGATTTGATCAATAGTTTACAAATAAGGGTTACAAACAAAGGTTACATATTTAATTTTAATTAGGACCAAAAGATCAAAATAAATGCTGTTGGTGGATGGGTTCAGGGAGTGTTTTATATCCTGATCTCCAGTATCCCAGATCTGTGTCCTGTCCTGTGATTATAATTTACAAAAATCTTAACCACATAGTGATTCCAGTTTTTGTAATTTAAATGATGTGTTAGAGAGCAGTGAGTTTGGGTTTAAAGAATTTGTTGTATCCAAAGTCTAGAAAGGTACTTCCTCATGACGATTAAATACATAAAGGGTTGGGTGATTCCTTAATGTGCCCAATATCTTATTTTTTAGTTCTGAAATGGCATCTCTGTCTTTAAGTTCTCTGCAGTTTGAACTATACCAATCAGGTAACTGCAAAGGCCAGCAGTGTTTGAAGAGTGATATCTATTTTCAATAATCATCTTGATTCAAAGCAGACTTAAGTCATGTACAACAATGAGGATTAGGATACTATATAGATAAAAGGAAAGTGATCTTCTGCAAATGGAGTCAAAACACTTAAGCAGCTGACTCTGAGACCAACCATAATGGGAAGACTTGCTATGCTACCTTCAGAAGTTATACCTCTTCACCTGATGCCTCCACAGGCTTTTCAACAGGCCTTCCTGCTGGACCAGCTCATCTATGTCCTTCTGATCCACAATTTGATATTCCAAACAGTCTCTGTTTATCTAAGAACTCTCCCAGGAAGTCTAAGATCATTTCCACTGTTCTCAAAAGTAAGAACCTTGTTAAACATGTTATCTCACTGCAGAGCAGACTTTAGGGCTTGAAAGCTACTTCCTTAGTTCTCCATCAGGCCTCTCCACAGGAAGGCAGACACTGCCTTCATGTTTTCTTAGATATCTGAGGAACTGCTTCGCATATCCCTCTTCATCTCAGCCTGCTCCTTGACAATGTGGCAAAGGAGGTGTTGCCATCTCTTCATCTTACTAACAGGCCACAGATATATAATCATTAATGATGTGCGGTTACTAAGATGCTACTCAGTTAATAGCAACTTTATACTCTTTGTGGAGAAGAGATTGGACCTAGATTCAAGTAGTTTGTTACTGCGGTAATAGCTAGCTCTTGCAATTATGTTGTTCAAATCTTCTATAGCTTTATTAATACTTGTCTTTTTTTCCCTATCTATTTAATTCACAGAAATGCATTTGTTATTGTATTAATCAATGTGTCCAAATGTTATCTTTCTATAGATTCTATGTTTGCACAACTGTGTTTCAAAATCATATTACAAAACTTTCAGATATACTAGAAAGTTGGAAGAGTTTTACATTGGACACTCATACACTCACCAGCATGATTTTGTAATTAACATTCTAATCTGCTTGTATTTTGATGGGTTTATCATATATAAATTCTTCTAGTCATTCATCATCCATTTATTATTTGATAATTCTCAAAATAAATTATAGATATCAGTATTCCTTTTCCTAAATAATTCATTATCTAGAGTTCAGTGTTTGTTTAGTTACATATATATATATATATATATATATATATATTACATACAATGAAATATATTAATATTTAGAGTGTATTTACTGAGTTTTAGCATACACATAAACCTATAACAAATCCTTACCAAGATACTGAACATCAGGGTCAGTCCAGAAAGTCGACTCGACCTTACTCTCCTATTCTCCTATCAACAGCCACTGTTGTTGGCTTTTTTCTATTATAATTTTCCTCCTCCAGAATATGATATAAAAAGAATCACAGAGTATACATGTTTTGTGTAAATCTTCTTTTATTTAGAATAATGTTTTTGAGATTTTTCTACATTGTGGGTATATTAACAGTCCATTCCTTTCCATTACTATGTAATTTTCCTTTCTTGGTTATTTATTTGGGCAACCTTTGCTTTTGCTTTTTATTTGTTTCTTTAGTTCACTAACATTTAATGGAATTATTAATGTTCATAAATTTTAGGTCTATCATTTTGCTATTTGTACTCTCTCTTTTTTGATCCTTTATTCTCTTATTTATCTTTTTTGATTATTTAAGTATGTTCTAGAATTCTATTTTTAGTTGTATATCTCCTTTTGTTATATTTTGGCCAATTATTCTAGAGATCAGGCTATGCATCCTGAAATTTTCTTAGTCTATTTAGAAATTATATTGTTGCTGGCTCCATTTTGACAACTCATGTTTGAATAAAATGATGTTTTTCTTGCCTAATTATTTGAAGGTGGTTTTCCTGAAGAATGGACTAGTGTTATATTCCAGGCTGGTGAGAAATGTTTTGTGCCCTAAGTTGGTATGTGAGAGAAATGTATTAGCTTTTGCTTATCCAAAAATATTGAGGTTAGCAATTGGAGGGCAACTTATAATGACTTGAACTGCTTCGCACCTCTCCTTGGACTAACATGCAATGTGGCTTTTCTGTGTGATTTCCCATTCATCCTTCTTCATCTTCTTTTCCTCAAAACAGAGCCAGGCCTACGGAAGCTCCCCCCATCAGTCCATGTATGCTGTTGCCATTTTTGCAAGCAAGACACTGTTGCTTTTGAATCTCAAGATTTCACTGTCTACTTAAGAAAAAACAATGTTAATGGCTTTTAAATTGAGTTCTGTGGCCACAAGCATCCTTTCTCTATGCTTGTTGATCTTCACTGTGTGGATAATCCTCTTAATAATTCAGGGTTGCTTGCCGATACGTCTGATATTTT
>NW_017732543.1:202267-227063 GCF_001890085.2 Hipposideros armiger
CTCCAGGTTAAGCTGTTGTTCAGCATCTTAGCTGTGGAGGGCAGTGTCACTGGCCCTCATATGTGGGATCTGAACTGGGGCCCTCTGGCATCCCAAGCCAGTTCTTAACCATTGCGCCACTCGATCAACCCTATGTTCCTGTTTCGTATTCTTCTTGTTGGCTCTGAATGGTTGTCAAAACAGAGAAGGGGATACTGATTATACTCAGCCATATTACAATAAAAAATCACACTCCCAGTAACCTTTTCCCCTTTTAACCTGCTTTATTTTCTTTATCACATGCCTCATTATTTAAAATTTATTTTCTTTTTATTTGTCATTCTCCCTTGAAATTAAACGCAATGAAAACAACAGTTTTAACTGCCTCAATTATTTCTGCATCATCAGTGTGTCAAACAGCTTCTGACATATAACTGATAAGTATTTGTTCAAACAATAATAGTTCAGGAAATATCTGTTTAAAACCTATGTTTTCACTTACAAAAAACCAATTTTTCCTAAAGGCTTGGGCTCAGTTTCTTTTTAAAGGAAGCTCTGTCTCTTTTTGAGAAAGACAGGCAGACTTGAGTTGGATTTTGATTTTTTTTTTTCTCCTGCTTTCCCTTTTCCCTTCAGGCACAGGCTCTCTTTCTCCCGATTAGACTTCTCTTAGCTCTCTGCTAAGAATGTGCATAAGGATGTGGGAAGTTTCTCCCACACTGTCTTCTACACCTCCTTCCTTTCCCCTGAAAGGACTATTATTTATTGGAATAGTCACATTTCAGGATAATCAGTGGGTCTACCCAAAAAGTTCGCCCAAGAGATCTGCCTTAACCCTCTGTGGGGCGCAACTCATCTCATATTCATTGCACACACATTTTCAAATATCTAACAGTTAACTTAAGTATCATGACTCATCGCTTCCGTATCTTCCCCCTCTACCATAACCTATCGCCTGTTGTGTTTGTGACTTAGTACAGTAAAGACGTATTTCATGGCGGCATCTTTAATCTCACAGATTTGTTGCGCCTATATGAGATATTTTTTATATTTTCTCAACAGATTTTTTTTGTATAGTACTATCCTTTCAGAAATTCCAGAAAGAGATTGTAAGTATAGTTTAATTATTGAAACTTAGTAATTAGGTATTTTATTTTCTAATTAATCTGACAGATTAATTGTACCTGTTTAGGGTAATATTTTTTCTTTGTAGGTTTTACCTTCTAAAATGGCTCAACCTCAAAGATTTTATAATCCAGATGACCCAAAAGATGCTGAGATATTGCTGCAGATGTTGATGGAGTCTGATAATTATGAAAATGAACTTGAATTTGAAGACGAAAGTGACACAGATGGTGAAGATCGAGTTGAAGAACGAGACCAAAATTCTGACACTGAGCAAGAAAGTTTTCCTTCAGAAAGTGATCAAGAAAGTAGTAATGAAGAAATAGATGAATATTTTATTGGGAAAGATAAAATATAAGTGGCATTGATGTGCAAGTGCTATACCCAGAGAACGGAAATTGAGTTTTAAAAAAGACATTTATTTTTGAAACAGTTGAGTAGGGATTTGGTAGCCGAACATATGAACCAAAGAACCACAAAGAATAGGGGAATTCCTTCACTTCTCCAACAAAAATTGCTGAAATTTATACACCTGCTGTCAAAGTTCAAGCAGAACCTGAGGCCACCACTTCATCAAACAAAAGGAAACGGTGTGCACCTTGCATAGGAAACAAAGGACAAAGGTATTCCAAATACTCCTGTAAGCTTTGCAAACAATTTTTGTGCTTTGAACATGTGACCATGATTTGTGAACATTGTTTCAACTTGAAATTTGATGGCAATGAAGCTGATGAAGAGCAATCAGATTAGTTTTTGTTATTTTATTAAATGACAAATTTTGTTTTAGTTTTATGTTTTGAATTTTTGTTGATTCTTATGCTGAATTAATGTAACAAACATATATTGTTTTTACTTTGTGGCAAATTAAAATTTCATTCTGAATAAATAATAAGCATGCTTACACGTTATTTTCATTCATTTTCAGTTTAAATAAATAAATGTCATACAAGCATCTAGCAGATAAATTGCACCCGAACTCATAACTTTTGCATTGCACCCAATGGAGGGTTAAGGATACAGACAGAAGATTGGCTAATAATAACTAGTTGTACTTAATTTCTTACTTCTTTGTGTACCTTGTATGTGGAACTCCCTTGGAAAATCTACCAGGAAGAGGAATAGTGCTTAAGACAGGTTGTCAGCATTCCTTGTATATCTAAATAGCCCAAGGAATAGCATTATTTCTAATAAAACTGATTACAAGTTATAGAATAATGATAACTATAAATGTAAATTTAAAAATTGATATTTATTCAATGCTTCCTGTGTATTAGAAATTATGCTATACACTTTTACTGGCAATATATCATTTAAATATATAATCTTCATGTTAATCCTATAAGTGTATTGTTTTTCCTATTTTACACAATGATAATCTGAGGTAAAGAAAGACTAGGTGAGCTTTTCAAGTTTACATAGCTAATAAACATTGAACTCGGGGGGCCATCTAATTCAAAAGCCAGGACACCTTATGTTAGGAATGAAATTCTTTGAAACCTGTAAATTAATATCAGTAATAAAGGAGTGAGACAGTTAATTTTATGTATCAACTTGGCTAGGCCATGGTGTACAGTTATTTGACAAACACTAGTCTAGATATTTCTGTGAAGGTATTTTATAAATGTAATTAACATCTATAATCAGTTGACTAAGTAAGAACCATTACCCTTGATAAGGTGGGCAAGGCTCATCCAATCAGTTGAAGGCCTTTAGAGGGAAAACTGAGTTTTCCAAGGAAAGAAGACATTCAGCCTCAGGGCTGTTATATGGAAATCCTACCTGAGTTTCCAACATGCCTTCCTGGCCTTGTGAAATTCAGACTGAAGGCTACAACATCAATGACTGCCTCCATTTCCAGTTTGCTAGACTGCACTAAGAATTCTGGACTTACCAGCCCCCACAATTCTGTGAGCCAATTCCTTAAAATAAATCTCTATAGGATATATGCATATATTCTACTGGTTTGGTTTCCTTGGAGAACCCTGACTGATAGGCATAGCTAACACTTACGGCTAGGTGTTGGTCACAAATCTGCTTAAAGCAGACTGCTATGGCAGAGCCCATAAATGGCATCTTCTCATGTTATGTGCTGACTCATGCTGCCCATTGTAAACTAAAGAAAATTCTTCATGCACACTTTCAGAAATTCTAGGCTCCCGCTATGCATTGAAGCTACACATGCCTATAAAATTTCAGGCAACTTCAAGGATATCATCTTAGATTTCAAAGGATAAATAAACCTCCCCGGGCCCACTCCTACTGCCCCATGCTCTGCACACATGCTCCGGAATTCTACTCTGAGTTAAAATCACTCGTCTTCCATGAAACCTCATTTGAATACCAGAGGAGAGGTATTTAAGTATTGTACATTTTACTTCCTTAGACAACCTTTAAATTCCCTGCCATTCTAGAGATTCTGAGGTTCTGTGAGAAATCTTTGTAATAACTTGTTGGGATTTGAAGAAATTCACTTTTCCTTTTTCCTGTTCAAGTTCTGAACTAATTATTAGGATTGACTGTAAAATGCAGAACACTCAATTTGAATTTCAGGTGAACAATGAGTAATTTCTTTAGTATAAATATATTCCAAATATTTCATGAGACATATTTATACTTTAAAAATTGTCATTTATTTGAAATTCAAATTTCACTTGGGTGTGCTGTATTGTTATTTGCTGAATCTAGCAAAAATGACTAGCAACTGAGAAGTATAATTACAGAGTAAATCAAATAGGAGAGTAAAACATCACACTTGCTATTGATACAGTAATCAATAATTTTGATAAAATAATTAATAATTGCCAGTTTTGACTTTAATTTTGATAGGAATACTATAATAAATTATAATCATAAAAATTGATTTCAAGAGCCATGACTTTTCAAGGTAGCATAGTTCAATAGATAATTTACCCAGAGTTGGTAAGGTTGATGACAGATAACACTTTTTCAACTTAAGAAACAATAATTTTTAAAAATGGAATATGTATAAAGTATTTTTAAAAAATGGTATCATCTGTAATTTTAACATATATAGATAAATAATAGTAACATCTTAGTATATTTTCCCACAGTCTTGTCTATGTATGTGTACAGGGGTACACATGTGTATGTAACCAACATTTATACAGAATATAGATATAGATATACACAGACAGAGTGAAGAATTGGTATCATAATCTTCCTCTTGCCTTCTTTCAACCTCTCCAGCTTTGAAATTTATTGTGTTGATTAATTTTTATTCCCTAGTACTAATGAGTGACTGACATATCAGGATTGGATAAAGGCTTCTTGAATGAAGGAAGGGCAGGCTCTTATGAAATGTTAAAAATATAAAAGTTAGGAAAATTCAACAATAATCACCCACTGAGTGGCTATAGCAGTGCTTCACACAACCAAGTGTTCAGTGAGTAGTACCACCACCAAGTACTGTTTCCACCAAGAAACACTTTGACCAGATAAGAAAACAGTGATCCACATGGTTTTCCTGAATTCTAACTGGATATTATGTATTTCTGTACTAATTTGACTCTATGAAACTGAAGGGTCATACAACATAAATTTTAAAACTGTATTTTCTTTATACAACAAACATTGGAGCCCTCCTTTGTTGCAGAAACAGAGCTAGACAGTGGTTATTCAAAGGTGGAAAAATAAAACATGATTTTTGTCCCAGTGGAATTCTAGTTTTGTAGATATTAAACTCAACAATAAATAGATGGAAAATATTCAATAAGAAATATGGAAACATAAAGCACGTTGCTAAGGAGGATAATAAAAATAGTACCAATTTTAATTTAGAGGAGTCATGAAGGCCTGTCTGAGATGAGAGAGAGGGAGGACTGGCCAAGTGTCTCAGTTGGTTAAGAGCTCCCTCAAGAGTGTGAGCTCTGAGCAACAGCGGTTCGAGTCCCAGCTCGAGCTGAGCTGCCACTGAGGTGCCAACAGGTGGCAGGATGGCTCAGCTAAAAAAAAAAAAAGTGAAATGAGAGGGAGGAAAGTACATACAAGACAAAAGAAAACAACAGATGTGAAGAATCTGAAGAGAGAAGGAGCTTGGTTTATTAGGGGCAGTGAAAGAATAATGCGACTGAATTTTTGGTGAACAAGGAACATGACAGGTTAAGACAAGGTTGGAAAGGCACTAGGTCATATCAGAAAACATATCGACTACATTAATAATGTTTTACTTAATTCTAAGCACAAGAAAGTGTCTTTGTTTTGTTGCAGATATCAACAATGTTATAAAAGGAGTTTTTTAATAGCAATGATGCGCTCATTTTATATAATTTCATAGACAATTTAAAGAAACCTGGGCTCAATACTTTAAATATAAATCTGAAATTTTATAGTCTTTTAAATGGAAAAGTTTCCTGGTTGTTCTAAACAGATCTATGTTTTCTCTTTCTTATTCTCTGAGATATTTGCTTGTTTTTTAAAATTGTAATAAAAATACTAAATAGAATTAAATCTCTAGGTTTGGTATCCATAACATTGTAAGGTTGTTTTTACAGATAGTTCATCAATTATTAATAAAACTTACTAAATTTCTATTTTAACTCTCTTTTTTAGGTACATTTGTTTGTCTTCTTTATTAACTAACTATTCACTAATGATTTGGGCAATTATATATTAAAAGTCTGAAGTCTAAAAAATGACTATAACTCTGGCCACTTAAGTGACAAGGAGAGAAAAACTTAGCAGCAACTTATAAAAGTCGTATTGAATGCTGTCTCAAGCAGCAACTCCAGAGTGAAATTAATAGTTGAGGCATAGAAAGAGTGGAAGTTGGATGATGTTTTGGGATCAGAACCAAGCTAGAGCAAAAAGCCTATTCACCTACACCAGCTGTGAAAGCCAAGATGAAAAACATATCATCTTGTAAACAAGTGCATGAATTAACTTATTCAACTCAGGACAAGTGATTTAACCAAGTGAGACAACTTAAAGTAGCGTCAGCCAAGAGAAGACTAGATATTAATTACAACAGAGCCAACAAACATCAAAGTTAGGAAACTTGGTAGCAAAGCATTAAGACGGCTGACATTTATATGCATGTGTAGACCATAAAGTTCAAAGTCAGGAAGTATTCTGTACTAAGAACACCGTACTAAGAACACCACAAATGTACTGTGTGATGCAGTTCCTTGCTCTGATAAAAGCCTCTATTAAATTCAAATGTTTTCCTCCAGCAGAAACTCTTTGCTAAACGAGACAAAATTTCTCAAATATATATACAATATACACAGAGTGTGGGTTAACTCTGCAGATGAATGCAGGAACCCATCCATACCTAGAAGTACTAACAGAGAGCATGGTAGTACCCATAATAACATTTACTATGTTAACACATGGTCTACTTTTCATCTAGTATGATATTGTATATTTAGTCTAGGCTCTTACTACATCAGAAGAATTCCACAAGGGCATATGCTCCAAGTGCAGTTCTTGGGGTATAGTAGGTACATAAAAAATAGGCAAACTGGTAAGTAAATGAATATATTAACCTTTTTTATTCATTTGAAATGAAAAAACTATTAATTTTTTAGAACAATTTGGGAATTACAGAAAAATTGAGGAGATAATTCAGAGGTTTCCATATTACCTTCTCCCCTCCCTTGGACATATTTCCTTTCTTAGTATCTTGCATTAGTATGGAAAATTTGTTATAATTAATGAACCAATATTAACACATTACTGTTAACTGAAATACATAGTTTATATTAAGCTTCACTAATTGTATTGCTCATTCCATGGGTTTTGACCAATACATAATGACATGCGTCTACCATGACAGTGTCATACAGAACAGTTTCCTGCCCTGAAAATCTCTTGTGTTTCACCCATTCATCTCTACCCACCACTTCTTAACCCCTGGAGAACACTGATCTTTTTATTATTGCTATAATTTTACCTTTTCCAGAATGCCATGTGGTTGGAATCATACCACATAGACTTTTAAGACTTATTTCTTTCACTTAGCAATATGTATTCAACTTTTCTCCTAGTCTTTTTTGTGGCTTGATAGCTCATTTATTCTTAAATTTATAACTAATGCCTCATAGTATGAATATACCACTGTTTGTTTATCCATTTACCTAAGAAAAATATCTTGATTGTTTCCAGGTTTTTGGTGATTATGAATAAAACGGCTATAGAGTATTCTTAACTTTATCTTCTCATCCCTTATAACATTGTTTCATTCATTTTACTTGTTCATGTACTATAATCACCTAATAACCTTGTTGCTACTATTACTTTGAACAAACCATTACTTATTAAATAAAGAATAAGAGAAATAAAGATTATATTTATTTTCATTTATGCCTTCTCTCATGCTCTTTCTTTCTTTATGCAGATCCAAGTTACTGACCTATATTATTCTCCTTCTCTCTATAGAATTTTTCTTTCTTTTTTTTTTTAAAGATTTTTATTGGGGAGTTGGGGGATGGGAACAGCGCTAGGGAATTGGGGGAAGGGGAACAGACAAGTTGCTGTCCTTTTGTTCTTCAGTTTAGTTGTGGAGGACGTTGTTTCACTGGCCCAAGTTGGCACCATCATTGCTCTCTTCCCGGGCGAGGCAGATCAGTCGCTGGCTCCTGGATGGCCACTCATGGCGGCTTGAAGGCCGCTCAAGCTGGCTGCCGGCCACACATGATAGCTTATGGCAGCCCACTGCAGCAGAGGCTGCAGCCTATGCCGTCACCAGCAACTCACGGCAGCCCAGCTCCAGACTGAGCTGTTGTTCAGCATCTTAGCTGTAGAGGGCAGTGTCACTGGCCCTCATATGTGGGATCCAAACTGGGGCCCTCTGGCGTCCCAAGCCAGCTCTTAACCAACGTGCCACTCTGCTGGCCCTAAAGAATTTCTTTTAACATACATGTAAGGCAGATCTACTGGTGACAAATTTTCCTAATTTATATTTATTTGAAAATGTCTTTAGTTCTCTTCCACATTTGAAAGATACCTTCAAGGGATGCATAATTTTAGGTTTGGGGGTTCTTTTTCCTCCAACACTTTAAATATTTCACTTTCTTCTTGCTTGCATGGTTTCTGACAAGAAGTCCAATATAATTCTTATTTTTGTTCCTCTAAAGGGAAATTTGCTCCATCTTGCAAGGATTCTTTCAAGGTTTTCTCTTTGTCTTTGGTTTTCTGCAGTTTGCATATGATATGCCTAAGTGTACATTTTCAGTATTTATTGATATCTTGCTTGGTGTTCTATAATTTCTCTAGATGTGTAGATTAGTGTCTGCCAATGATTTTGGGAAATTTTGTTATTACTACTTCAAATATTTATTATGATTCTTTCTGTCTTCCTCCTCCTTCTATTACATATTAATATATAATACATCTTTTATAATCATCCTGTTCTTGAATATTCTGTTTCTTTAAACTTTGTTTTGTTTTGTTTTTTACTCTTTGCATTTCACTTTTGGAAGTTTCTAGTGACATATTTTCTTCTGTTCTCGGCCACCCCTCCCCCTGCCTCCTTGCCTGCACACATACCCCCACGATTGGGGAGGCCCCTGGGAGAGCCTGGTGCTTCTGTCTAGTGACATATTTTAAGGCTCAGTGTTTCTTTTCTTGGCTACGTTCAGTCTACTGACGAGCCCATCAAAAGCATTCTTCAATTCTATTACACTGTCTTTGATTTCTAGAAAATCATTCTAATTATTTCTTAGCGTTTATATTTCTCTGCCTACATTTATCCATCTGTTCTTGCAAGTTGTCTACTTTTCCAATAGTGTCCCAAGATATTAATCATAATGGTTTTAAATTCTCTATCTGATAATTCCAAAATGTGTTATATTTGAGTCATGTTCTGATGCTTGCTTTGTCTTCTCAGACTGTGTTTTTCTTGCCTTTGAGCATGCCTTGTAATTTTTGGTTGAAAGCTGGACATGATGTGTTGGGTAACAAACACTAAGAGAATTAAGTTTTTAGTGTGAGGTTTTATGTTTACCTATCTAGGAATTGGGTTGTGTTTAATGTTTGCCAAAGCTACAGGTGACAGAAGATTCAACCTTCTCTAGTGTCTTTGTTGGACTTTTTTCTTCATGTTGTCTGTATTTCCCAAAGAATTCCTTAAGTAGAGTTTGCCTTGAGGCTCTCTCAGTTGTAATATTTTGTTTTTATATTGAAGTCCTGCTGGTGTGGTAGTAAGGTGTTGGTAGGGTAAGCATTCTATAGTCTTATGATTAAATCTCAGATTTTCAGTAGACCTGAGTTCCTGAATGTGATCTTCAGAAGCATTCCTTAGCCCTTTTTTAAAAATATCTCTTTGGTGAGATTAAAAAGCTAGAGGGGTTTAGACTTGCCTGATTGACTTTCCTTTAGGTTAAATAAGACTCTTCTTGCATAGCAACTTCCCATGGACAGCAGGCCTTTGATAATTTTCCTTTGGGTATATTTCAAAGTATTCATTAAAAACAAGCATGGCAGGATAAAGAATATATCCAGAAAAATAATAAAATAAAATTAACTAGAGTGAAAAAGTGATGGAGAAAAGAAAAATAAGTTTCAATATAGCATAATTATTAAATCATAAAAACGATCACAAAGAATTAAACAGAAATAAAGTTTCAAAGATATACTAGAAGAGATTTGTGATAAAATTAAGGATAGTAATTAATCTGCAAGTAAAAAAATGCACCTTCTTCTCCAACAAAAATTGATAGAGAATCATAAAGGCCAAGTCATCATTTGGTAATGTTACCAAGTTTCAAGGTCTAGGTAACATCTTATGAGCCTCTAGAGAGGAAAAGCAAGTGATCTAAACAGTGGAAAATAATTAAGTTGCCTTCAGACTTTTCCACTTTAACCTTCAGTGCCAGAAGACAATGAAGCAATGTCTCAATGTTCTAAAAAAATATGACCCAAGAATATCCTACCAAACTATTTGTACTTAGAGTAAAAAGTTCAGACATTTACAAGTATGCAAAGATTCAGGGAATATGAGATTTTTTTGAAAAAAATGGAAATAAATATAGCTAAAAAAGAGGGTTGCTGAAATATTATAGAAATGCATACTTGAAAACTATATAATTTTATAACCATTGTCACCCCAATAAATTTTATTAAAAAAGAGAGTTGCATCAAATTGTAGATTCAAAAATTAGTCAGATGTGGGAAAAAGCATAGATAATTAATATTAAATACCATTTGGTGTATATCTGATGTCAAACATCAGTAACACCACGTTATATAATGCAACAAAGAATGATTTGGATCCAAGTTCTTATGCTATAATTTCAGTCCTGATTCATTTTTGTTCTATATCCTTGGTCAAATTAATAACAGTAACTACTTCATAAGGTTGTTATGAAGATTATTTGTGTAATAAAATGCAAATAAAAGTCTAGGAGACACTAGAACCCCTCAAAATATGTTATCTAGAGTAAGCAAACAGTGTGCATTCAGATGAATAAAAATTGTTGGTCTCTGCAAAGTAATAACATAGCAAAATTGGAAAGTGGGGAGAAATGCAAACGTAAATAAGCACAGATAAATTTGAAATGTTTTAAATTGATTTAACTCAATATTTTTCACAATTATTAATCTTTAAATGGATAATTTTGAACAAATATATTTGTGGTGACATACCTATCTAACTTTCACCAATTCCTTCACCTAAAGTTCAGTAAATTTTTCTCACTAAATATAAGTAGAGCTAAATATTTTAAATAAAATATATTATCATATTTTATAATATTAATTACATCTCTGTATCATCTCTTTTTATATACATAGATATTCAGAAGTAATAATATTTTGGGTGGTATGCATTTGGGTGATTATTTTTCCTTTTTGTCAAAACTTAACTGTAGTCCTTGAATTTTATAACAGTGAACAAGTATAAGTTATACCAAAATAATAAGCTTTTAAAAAATGTAACATAAAAAGATCAAGTGAAAAGTAACAATTCGGAGTCCAAATTATAATGACAAGCATTGATGGTATCTATAATTTTTATTTTAATTATTACTGATTAAGCATGAGTAATGTGAAAATTATATGGAAAACATAGTATAACATAAGCTATACATGAAGCAGAAATTTAATGATACTATCATAACATTTTTTATCAATTATTTGTTGATATCTTACTTTTGATTCATTTGGAAGACAGCTAAGAATCAGAAATTCAGTGAAGAAGCTTCACTTCAGACAAAATAGGTTTCAGAAAGTCCACGCACTGAAGTCAAAGGCTTTTGCTACTCATGATGGTTCTCTCTTCTTTTACTAGCCCCTGCTGGAAATCACTTTCAACTCCTTTTTTAGTCCATTGTGGGCTCAGGGATAAAGCATTTGACCTAAAGTCTAAGTCAGTTTATTAATTTATTCAACAAATATTTATCAGATGCTTACTATGTGCAATGGACTGAAAATGCATCAATAAACCAAACAGATAAATGATGTTTTCATGAAGATAACATTCTGGTGGTAGAAATAAATAGAGTAAAAATTTGTGCAATGATGTTAAATAGTTATAACTATTATGAAGAATAGATGGAGTGGTCAGGATAAGGGTAACTGAAGAGGTAACATATGAGCAGAACCTTGAATGAGGTGAGGATTCAGCCAAAAAGTGACTGAATTCTCCCAGCTCCACTTTTCTTTTTTGAGTGTTGAACACGTGATTTTATCAGAATCAATGGCATAAAGGGAAATCTTTTTTTGGGATTCTAGGAGAAAGAATTCCCCTTCCCCCCCCTCTAGATTTTATATTCAACAGATTTAAGTTATGGAGCAAATATAGCCATCTCCTCTGTGTGGAAGCCTGTTGAGAATAGCATCTCCCAAAAGGAAGTTCTCTGAAAGAGAGAAACATGTATGTTTTGGTGACTCTGGGCAATTAATTTTTCCTAAGCCAGTTTGATTTTTGTTTTTCTACTTTTCTATCCTGAAGGAGTCCTAAATGGTACAGAAACTCTCTCAGATTCTCATCAAAAGTCTCTACCATATATCTACATCCATGACACAAGAAAGTCTTAGCAGCAAGTAAACATAAAACCTTGTTGCAAGAGGCCCATGGGCAATGGCTTGAAAAGTGTCACTGGATAAGCTGACAGTTAGCTAGAAGAGAAAAAAGGTAATAAAAGGAAAAAAAAGAATTAATTTAGTATGTTAACCAAGAACCAGTTATTATAAGTGCAAGTAATCCTATGTATTTTAGAATAGCCCAAGCAAATCATAATAAGTAATTAATTATCTATTACTTTGAATTATTATGCGTTTGATTCATGCAATTATTCATTGATTCATTCATTGAAAAAACATTGCACAAATTGTGGGCCAAGAACTTTTTTAGATACTAAGGATATAGCTGTGAATATGACCAGTAAAGTTTATGCATCATAGAGTTTATATTCAACTGGGAGAAACACATATAAGAAGAGAAATATAATAACAGATTGTGGCAAGTGTTATGAAACAAACAAATGTGGTGAGGCATTAGAGTACAATGGGAAGGAAGAGGGTCTACTTTGATAGGGAAGGGTCAGGGAAAGCCTCTTTGAGGTGATATTTATGCAGAAAGTTAAACAGTTTAAAAAGCAAGCCAGCCATTCTCAAATGAGGAGTGACTATATATATATATATATATATATATATATATATATATATATATATATATATATATATATATATATTTTAAGATTTTTATTGGGGAATCGGAGAAGGGCAACAGATAAGTTGCTATCCTTTTGTTCTTCAGTCTAGTTGTGAAGGACGTCGCTTCACTGGTCCATGTTGGCATTATCATTGCGCTCTTCCCGGGTGAGACAGTCACTTGCTGGCCATTGAATGGCTGCTTATGGTGGCTCATGGCAGCTCACAAAAGCTCATGTCAGTTGCCGGCCAGCCCCACTGCAGCCTAGCCGTCGCTGGCGACTCACAGCAGCCCAGCTCCAGGTCGAGCTGTTGTTCACCATCTTAGCTGTAGAGGGCGCAGCATCACTGGCCCTAATGTGAGATCCGAACCGGGGCCCTGCTGTTCAGAGCTGGCGTCCCACGCCAACTCTTAACCAACGGGCTACTTGGCTGGCCCAAGGAGTGACAATATTAAGTACGACATTTGAGCAAACAATGACTTGGCATGATTTAAAACCAGAAATGTGTATATGACTGTAGCAGAGTGACCTCTGGAGAGTGTTTGATTTAAGGTTGGAGAAATAAGCAGGCTCTAGCTGGCAGGGAACTTTCTGGGACATGGCTTAGGAGTTTTAATTGTGTTCAAAGAGAGACATGAAGCTACTGAATGTTTTCCATGAAAAAATGTGGAGTTTTAGGCTTTACAGTTTAAATGAGCTCTGGTGTTTGGAGTGAATGATGGAAACACAGAGGAAGCAAGGAGACCCAGTAGTATGCTTTTTTGGTAATCCCAGTTAAAGAAGATAGTAGAATGAGATATATTTCAAGTAGAACTAACTTCTTTTGATGGATTGCATGGGGGGTGGAGGGACCATTAGGGAAATGGAAGAAATTTTCAGTATAATTTTAAGGCTTTGAACTGGAACCAAAAAGAGCAATGTGATGCCACTTAATAAAATGAGTAGAACAAAATTTAGGGTGAGTCCAAAGCCCATTTTTTCAGACATATTGTGATTTTGCAATTAAATATCTAAGTGAAGATGTCAAGTTCTAAGTAGTCAATGGCATAAAAGAATCAGTGACTCAGACTGAACTGAGCCAACTGGAAACATAAAGCTGGAAGATGGAAACATAAGGTGGAGATTTGGGTTGTGGGTAAGAACTTGGGCTCGGCTCTCAGACGGCTTCAGCTTTGACATTGACTTTGCCTCTTGCTAGCTGAAGTCACTTACCCTCCCTGGGCCTTAGTTTCCTCTCTCAAAAGTGGGGATAATAAACAATGCCAGGCACACAGTAAGCATTCAAAATGTTAGATATTATTAAAATTATTCTTGTTTTGTTGTAATTTTATCATGGGAAGAGATGAAATCACCTAAGCAGAAAGGATAAATAGAGAAAAGATGAAACTATATCAGACTAAAACCTGAGGCACTCCAAAATTTAGAGGTTGGATAGAGAGAGAGGAGACTGACAAAAAAAAAAATTGAGAAGGCATAACCAATAACATAAGAGAAAAACCACACTGAAACAAAGATAGGCTGCTAGGACAACAATTAAGACAAAGCCAACAAACTACCCATTCATAGCCCACACTGCAGTGAAATGAAGAATGAATGGGGACAGAACAAGAGACACAGCCAAGATGTACCATTTGTTTGGAAAATTTTTCTGAAAAAGGAAACAGAGAAATGGGATAGCAAGAGAATGAAAATGTGGAGTCCAAGGGCTACTCTTTTTGAATGATGAGGTATTAGAAGTTAAAAATTGAAGGATTAGTAAGATGAATCAAGTCTTCAAATACATTTTTGTGCTCTCCCAGATATTATAAAACCATCATTTTTTATTAACGCTTCAGTTCACTTATGTTATATAGAATGCCTGTGTGACCTTTGTCCAGAGCAAGTGTCTGTACATAGAATTGACCTAATAAAGAGGAGGAAATAATTAAAGAATCATAGACCTTGAAAAGAGGATGGGAATACGATCCTGGGTATCATTTGGGGAATTTAAACCATCACAGAAAGGAAAATAAAAAAGATGTATATAAGCACAGGTGAATTCCATAGTGGAAAGTTAATTGAATATTTCTCTGATGATTTCTACCATCTTTCTGATGATTTCCAGTGAGGACGAAATGAATATAGGAGGTTTGAAGACAGGAAATGTCATAAAATAGTCATCTTGGAGTGCTGGAAAAGGAATCAATCTCAGAAATGTCACAGATCTGTTGGCTAGGGTTGAAGCTTATCTTGAAGATTTAAAGTGACATCAATTATCACTGTGTGTCATTTCACTAGTAATACACAGCTACTCAGATGTAGGAGAGGAGAGAGAGTAAGAAGTTAAGTCAACAAAAGTTGAGCTTTTTCCAGGTATAATGGAAGGAAAAAGAAGAAAGAGAACAGAAAGTGCCTGAAAGGAAGTAATTCTGATAATGGTCTATGGAATCTAATGTTAAGGAGGCGTTTGAAGATAGGAGGTTTAATGAATAGTGAACAAGTGATGGAGTCTATCAAATGAAGGTCTCATGAGACAGAGAAATGACAGCAGTACCCCACTTGTAGGGTTCTATTATGCCTGGTGATGACAAGCTATAGGGTGTGACGATGATGGCAGGTGGGTAGGAAAGTGGTAACTTTACTGTACATAAGAAGATAAAGCAACTACCAAGTCATCATGATAGATGGCATGTAAATGGAGGTTGGCGTCACTGGGAATGATGTCAGGGTATGAGTAGAGGGTATGTGTGAGCCAGGAGCAAAAATCACCAACAAGAGGCTTGACTCAGAGGTGAAGCAGTTAATGACAGGGAAGAGGCTATAGACAATTTAGCCAAATGTGGTAAATTTCCAAACAGATAAAGTTTTTGAAAGAGTAAAGAGAAGAAACCATTTGGAAGAGAAAATGCAGAGCAAGAAAAATCCCTCCATCTTTGAGTTATATTGAGCGAGGAAGAATAAACAGCCACCCCTTTAAAGGACCTCAGTAGAAAACATTCGTCAGGAGAAAGCAAGATTCTTTTAAAGTAAAGGAAACAAAGGAATGTTTCCAAAAGAAACTAAAAACAAAGAAGAGTTTGCGGATTGCAGAGCAGGCTTGAAAGATTCTGGAGTGGGAGACTGGATAAGATTAGTTACAGATCATACAGTGTATGTGGGTTTATGGTGATGCTGGAAGACCTGGAGTTTTGTACTTCTGATTAGTAGGTCCCTGAGGCAACATGGGAATTCTTCATAGGAAGTTAACTAATCATTTCAGGCAATAGTTTTATTCCTTATAATGGAGTGGGCTATCCATACCCCCCTTCAGCTCTTGCAGATGTGGCCTTTTGGGGCTGGGGACGAGGGCAGGTAGCAGTAGGCTGTCAGAGTGACTGCCCCTCTCTGCTCCCACTGCTACACAACAGAAAGAAGATAATCATTAAAATAAGACAATTTTTGTTTAAAATTAATTCTGTTTAGGCACACAGTGTTTTGTTTAATTAATTTTGTAAAGAGTTGTAGCCAAAAGAGGTTATAAAATGTTTGGGGGCTTAAAGGGATAAGCCACAAAGCCTCAGTTATAAGATAATGCAACTAGTTATAATAACTGATCCCCCGAGGGTATCCAATAGCCAGGTTCAGGCTCTATTAAGAAAAAATATGAAACTAGAAGATATTTACCAAGGATAAGAAATGCTGGAACTGGTAACTGATCCTTCCTTACTGTTCGATGGAGATTAAGTCCTCATGAGACTGTTACAAATTTGAGCTCCCACAGTTCAAAATAGATTTTGAATTATTGGAGAGGGTCCAAATAAGATCAAGAGAATCGATTTTTAAAATTGCCCATTGCTATAAAGAAAGATGAAAGGAAGAAGACTCAGGAATGATAATTTCTGCTTTCAACTCTATATTAAGACAATTAATTTGGTTATTAAATTGTCACAAAACAACTGCATTAGTAGAGAGTGTCCTGAAGCCTAAGGAAGACATCACATAAACACCAACAGTCTAAAGGATAGTGTGGAAATGTTACTTCTGGATATAAAGTCTTACATGTTCAGCCAGAGTCATCCAGAAAGCAAAGGACTAGGTAGAGCCACCTCTCTGTCATCTGACAAAGTGTGCAAAGTACTGATTAAATAATGCAGGACAGGGAAGAAATGTTAGGTGTTTTCAGGGGTATTCTGGTCATCCATTTTTATTGTAAAGTATCTGAGAGTCTAAAAACTAGTGAGTGGTAAGCAGCCTTAGAATCTAAGAAACTGAGAAATACTGCCTTCTTACCTTCACCAATATACCTTATTGGTGTATAATGCTAAAGGGCTCAGAAACATCTGGAAACTTGACCCAATTTGGGTTTCTCTTTCTGTCACACATGACATTGGATAATTTAATGTCTGAGTGTCAGTTCACCCATCTGTGAATAGTGATAATCGCTGATTGAAAAACGTGTTGTGAGAGTCACCGTGATCCTGGATTGCCCGAGAGCCCCATCCCAGTGGCGCTGGCTGCCATGGGTTCGAAGTCACCCATCTCCCTGTGCTTAGCTAAGTGTGAATCATGGGGTGGCCTGGCCAGAGGCTTGCTGAGAAGGACACCAGAGTTTGTCTGTGCAGGAAAATGGCTCCAATGGACCGCAGCTGGTGGCCTCACTTGGCAGCCTGCCCCTCTCTGCTGTTATTTGCTGGGCCCGTGGGTATTTGAGCTTCCCACCCTGGTGTGTGATGGCCTGAGACTAAGGTGATGGATGGCACTGGGGGAGAGGTCTTTGTTGATGTTGGAATTCCTTCATCATCAGTTGTCTGCAAGCTGGAAACTTGCCCTCAAAGATTACACATTCCCTGCCAAGGTGTGGGAATGCCTGGAGCCTGGGTAGTGCTTGGGGATAAAGCCGTTGGCCTCTTCCCTTCCTGTTCACAGCCCTTTGATGAATACTCAGGGCAGTGAAGGTGAGTGGTCTTCCAAAAAGTGGCCCTTGGTCAGGGTCATTGTTAGAGCTCATACATGGGCTTGGCAGTGGGTGGGGAAGGGAAAGCATTGAGGATAGGAAGATGAGCAGGCTTCTGCCAAAACTACCCCTGATCTGCATGTTTGGGGGTGGGGGGGTGGGGTGAGTCCTGGCAGCAACAGTCAAAGGAAACCCAGCCTTGCCTGAGGGGGCTGCATGCTTGGAAAGTGGCCCACCAGACATAAGTTGGGCTGCAGATGAAATACCTGTTGACAGGAAGCAGAGCTTCCTCAAACTGAAGTGTCAGTCATTCAGGTCAAGTGCATGTGCCCAAGTGCAGGTCACAATTACTGTGGGGAGCTGGGGTGGGAGGTAGGGCCCTGGGCATGGTCTGACACATGGCGATGGTGCTCATGGATGAGGTTTGACTCTAGTGACATGTCCTTGAGAGGACCATGGAGTGGTGGGATGCATACTCTGTGAAGGGTCCTTTCATACCCAACCTTGCTGATGGCAGAGTTCACCTGGTCAGGTGGGCCCACTGTGCTTTATAATAAAGGCTGAACATGTGAACTTCATAAAACAAATGAATACATAAATAAAAAAGAGATAGGTGACAGATGATAGGTGATAGATAGATAGATAGATAGATAGATAATAGAAAAAGGAAATGTGTTGAGAGAATTAACAATACATAAAATCATCTAACACATAGTGTGTAATGTTGCTGCTAAACAGAGCTAGTAAAAAAACTCAGATTCAGGCCCCTTTCTAGAAATGTTTCTGAAAATAGCCCCTATATGATGTGGTGAGACTGCAAGAATGCCAGGAAGAAGTCCTTACCTCTAAGATGGCCTCTATCCTGTTTGAGAATTCTTGATAGACTTCGTACTTTTCCTAGTATCACTGCATCTGTTACAAATAAAACTGAACCAGAAAAAACTAATGCACACTGAGAACAAGAGATTTGGAAGCAGGTATGGATGGTGGGGACAACGACTGAGCCCTGAATAGATGGGCAAAGAAGTTTTGTGGGGAGAAAAGGTGGGAGAGAAACAGAAAGGTTCTCTATCATTTTGCCCAGGACCAAACAATACAGTATTCACTTCTTGATGCACAGGTGAGAACAAGAAACCTAGATTTATGTAAAGCATACCAGAACACACGATGAAAATTTCATCTTAGTCTAGAACTTTTGCAGTATGAATGCAAGTGAACACTAGAAATTTAACACAAATATATTTTCTCTCTAATCTGTAATAAAACCCAGTTTCACAAACCATGTCAGATTCCAAGAACCTACAACAAATCTTGTATTCTGGAAAAAGGTTGTTTTTGTTTTTTTTTTTTAATGTAATTTGATTCATTTGGCTCTGATAGGTAAAAAAGGAAAAAGAGTTTTGGGTTTTTTTTTCCCTGAAACACTCAGATCATATTTATGATTATTTCTAAACATAATTTTTTGTAAATGTTCATGCAAAAAAGTTCAGTGTTTCATTGCTCTCAAAGCATTCCAAGCAATCAAAATAATTTATATATATATATATATATATATATATACACACATATATATATATGTATATATATATATATATATATTTACTTACCCAACATTAAACAGGTAAGACTTTGAAACATTCACTGAATTTCAGTTAACAGTAATAAAAAGTAAAGAGAGCAATTCAAAACATGCAATGTTTAGAAAAATTATTTCTTATTAGAATATTTCAGAAATATTCATCTGTATTATTACTGCATACATTTACTTCTTTTCTTAATTGGTGAATTTGTTATAGATGAGATATGTTAAAACCAACTTTTTCCACTTAAAATTTTTAAGGTGACACATTGGCAATTCTAACTTTAATATAATTTCAAGGGCTTTCTATACTATGTAATTTGTATTCTACTGCTTGAGTGACTATAAAGTAGTTAGGGGTTTTTAAAGACTGAGAAGCATTTCTCAAGGTTAGCTTTTCCAAACAGAAAATTGAGTGTTACAAATTCCACCTCCCACAGACCAGAATTCACAGCCATTGGTCAGGGGCAAATACCACTGGCTCTGTGTCCTCAGTCACTTCGTGCCATTTCACCAAGTAGGAGCCAAAGGTAAGTTTTTACACTTGCTTTCTTCTTGGGTTAGAGACCTTTTTTTTTTTTTCCTACTAAAACAACCTTTAAAAAAATAATTCAACTTGCTTTAATATCTCATGGTGAACTTTGATTCAGTGGGTTGGGTCTAATTTTTCTATGTTGATATTTACATTATTCTTGGAAAATCCAAAAGTCTGAATTAGCTTAGGAATTAAAAACATACAGCAAAATCGTTGATCCTAATAATCATGACAGATGCCAATAAAATTATAGCAGTTTCCAATATATTCCTTAAACGAAGCGCCCTGACAGAGACCACATTCTTTGCCAGTGTAGACAGGCAATATTGATTGTTATTGATTAAAATATGATGCAGAAGAAGAAATTGATGAGATTTCAGGTGTTTAACAAGAATACTGATCATGCTAGAATTATGCATTTAGAATGTCTTTTTAAGCTTTAGATGTTAAAGTTTTCTATAAGCATATATTTTCAAAATATCATAAAATGGTGTCAGGTGGACAACAGTTTCAAAGTTTCAACAAAGACACTACATTAAATAATAATATATTTACTTGAAGGAATGAACCTACATTTTTTTTAACTACACATGGATATATGTTCTTCATATCTCTGAGATTCACACAGACTGCCTTGTTGCTGGTATTTTAGGGGATATGTCAAATGCAGGTAAACTCTAATATGTAGACATTTACAATTGACTATTGAGTATGAAGTGAGAAAAAGAATCAGCAAGTGCATAATTTATTTGAACAATGAAAGTTGCCAGATGTTTACAAGAAAAAATATATGTATATGCAAATATATATATATATATATATATCATGTGTATACATATGTGTACATATGTATACATATGATATATATGTATACACATGATATATATACATGTTAGTGGTGGCCACTGTTAATGCTAACCACTTGAATGTGGGAGAATGGTTGAATGTATCCTGGAAGATTTGCACATCACACTGTTTTATTAAGACTTTGTTAGTAATTGCATAGAACAGTTCCAAATCTGCAATCCTGCAAAGGCCTCTGCAAAGGCAAGTAAAACACAGGCTTAGTTTATCCAGTGTGAATAAAAAATTTATTTGAAGAAATCATAGGAGGGGATAAAAAGGGACTCCTTGTACTGCTTCTTATTCTCAAGGGAATTTCATATCCTTCTGCCTGAACCTGCTTCATAAAGACTTTCTTTCAAGTAACTGAAGGTCAGTTTGTCTGCCAGCGCATTCAAGTTTAGAAGTAATGTTTACATTGAATTCCCTTTATACATGTGCATAGGTACAAACATCATATGTACTGTTTTTAAAGTAAAACCAAGAAGTGTATCCAAAATACAAAACCTTTAAAATTAGACATGCTTGATTAAAAGTTTTACAAATTCTTTGCTTCCTCAATAAATAATCACTAGGTGACATTTTGATAGACCCACCCAACTTAAATGTTTAAAGTTAATCAGTTTTTTTTTCTAAACTAAAGTGTATTCAAAGGAGTACATATAGAAAGAAAATAATTAAAGTAATAAGATCTTGATTAAAATCCAAAAAAGTATAATGTTATCATGGAAAATAAGAATTGTGCTTATTAAAGAATTACAAAACAAAATATTACTTTAATCCCACATGTGTGCAAATCCTCCTCTAAGGGAATGTTGCCTTTTAGACATGTATTCCTATTGATTCTGAGTTTAAACCTTACATAGCTATTAAGAATTAAAACAAAACACTTAAGAGTAAAGGAAAAATAACTTTCTTTTCTACTCCATTTAGATAAGAACATGTTTTGAAAAATATTCATGAAATATTAAAACATGCACATATTAAATCATCTATATATTAATAATACCCAGAGGCAACAAAGACGTAAAAGGGAAAAAAAACCGTCATTATTTGCCTGAAAAAGCCCTAGGCTTGAGTGTACAAGAAACAGTTATGAGTCCTAGTTGTATCACTAACCAACTCTATCTTGGTTTCGTCATCTGCAAAATAGTGTAACGGTTATAGCGATTATCATCATCATCATCATCATCATCATCATCACCATCAGTCCTACCTCCAGAGCTGATGAAAAGCCTTAATGCTTAGCAAATGGTAAAAATCTTAGATAATGTAAAGACTTTTGTGAATAAATGTATCATTATCTTTCTGCATTCCATTTCCCCATGTTTCTATAAGATAAAAACAATTTCACTGTAATTACAATACCTACTGTAAAAACGTGGCTAGGTTTGTGCATTAACTTGAACATCTGGTATCAATAGTCCTCAGAAGCCATACAATTTCTTGTGTTATGTTTTTTGAATTATCCATGTAAAGAAAGCTACCAGCTTGAGTTTCTCAGTGTTGACATTAATCTATCATTCCTATTTAGTGCAAACTATTCATGGGTTATTATCAATTAAATATTTGTGCATTTTAATATTTTATGATTAGGAAAATCTGAAAAAATGAAAGTATTAGCAAGACTCGTTCTGGGACTCATCATCTTTGATGCTGCTGTGACTGCTCCAACTTTAGAGCCCATCAACTATGACTCAGAAACTTATGATGCCACCTTAGAAGACCTGGATAATTTATACAACTATGAAAACATACCTATTGGTCAAGCTGAGGTAACTTTTGGATACATTGTATAAGGAATTATTGGGGATTGTTCTCGTCAAATAGATTTTTGTTTATTTATGGATAGAGATGTTCTATCTATACGAACCTTTTCTCCAGAACACATCAGTCTGTTAGAGATTAACAATGGGACACACTTTTGCTTTTTTACAGTTCACTTCATTTCCTTTTTAAAGAGTTTCTACCAAGTTAGAACAGAGTACATTAGAGGAATAAGCAAGACAGTAAGGATAAGAAAAGTAAAAAAAAATACACACGCAATGATAAGGAAATCTAGGGTAAAGGAAAACAATGTGATATTAAAATAAATTAGAAGAAAATAAAACAAATGCAAAGAAAGGACAATGGTTTGTAACTTTACTGTGTTATTCCAAGAGTGAACGTTCTTCTCTAAATGAGTGACTATCTCTCAGCATTGGCAAGGTTATAGCCCATTTCATAAATCAGATATGACATGCTCCTAATTAAATGCTAGGCTTTTTACATAACCAAAGGATACAGATTAATTTTTCTGAATCAGAAAACAAACAAACTTGAAATGCTGGAGTGTAATTAGTGTACAACATTGACAAAAAACTAATTAAGTATAAATAAACCAAAAGGGAAATTGCATCATCTTTACAGGATCATAACATATTTCAAGCAGTTATGCAAGTGTAAACCTTCTTAAAATAACTAATTTGATAACTAAGAAGATGAAACATTTAGACAAAAGCATATATTTAAATGGTACAGAATTTAGGTATATCTTTGTTATGATATTAAACAGTTTCATTGTTGTTTATGTTGCCTTATGAAGTACAAGAATCAGAATTTCACAATACAATAGTTTTCACAAGTCTTCTACCCTTACCCTATTTTTCACTCCATCTTTTTCTCTCTGCCCTCGTTTTTTCACCCCCTCCTCTTTTCTTTCTTTTTCACTCTTCAGTAAATTTTCAGGCTTGACAACAGATCACTTTTCTTTTGCACATGGTTGGACTCTGTTTTCAAAGTCTGTATTAGTATTCATTCAATGATTCATTTCCCTGTATGGCTTTGTTATGCTAAGGGGATTTTCTGTTGAGAATTTATGGTCATGAATACCAGTCTTGCGGTATGTGATCTCTACTTCTCTAACTTAAGGCATCCGTGTAACATATAAGAAGAACATTTTCTAGTGCTTAACTCATTTACCCTGTTCCTTTTTGCATCTTGCATACATCTTTTTAAAAATAACTTAGTGCATATCTGTTGTTGTCTACCAAATAAAATATTTTAGCTTAAACTTCTTTGTCGTTTCTCAAAAAAATATTTTATAGGATCAAAGAGGTTTGATGAGTACCATAAGTGAATCTGCTATTTTGAGTAGGGCTGGGGAGTAGATTCAAGAAACTGCTTATTCTCTTTGGAAGACTAAATGCACAGCTGTGGGAACACTGCTAGGGAGCAAGGCTGCCCTAGGCAAACTTGTGAAGTCAATGAGCTTTATCTGCAAACCTCTTTTAAGCCATTTCTTGCTGTCAGGATCCTTTTTGCTGCCCTGGAGGCCCTAAACATTCTCATAATATTCTGAAATTCTTTCTGCCATCAAAAAACTTAACCTAATGAATATACTTATATAATGCACAACTTTTCTAAGGTTGTTTTTTTTTTTTAATCTTGGAATAGCAACTTTCTTTCAAGGTACCAAATATGTGGCATTGTCTCCTTATACACCCCAGCCCCCACCTCATGCATACTTCCCTGATTTTCACACGGTTCCAGCCAAACTCAGAATCCTAACAACTGAGGGCTCCCGAGTATCACCGAGAATCACTGTGGTTGACGGAAATATATAATCATCCCTGATTCCCTGATTTAACAACTATTTGTGCTGAAATCATATTAAAAAACTAATTTATAGTTAGATGATATAGATATAGATATACATGTGCTATGATAACATAACACATTTGAAAACATAAGCTATACATAATTTTTACAAGGTTTGTCCAGTAGCAAAAATCAATCAAGCAACCCACTCACCCATCACCTATGGAAAAAAAAAATCAAAAACAATATGATAGAGTAAATCAGATGACATAAGGAACAAAAACTCAGAAAAACTTCAGCTCTTCTTTTATAAATTGCTTTACAAGCAAAAAGCTAGTATTTAATTCCTTATGAGAAGATATGAAATAAAGCCATAGACCCAGCCATGTAAATGGATTCTAGAATATAGTTACTCATGATACTAATTTCTTTTTTTTTAATTTATTGCATTTATTTATTTTAGCAATCTATATTAAATAAAATATTGCTTTATTTACATAATAGTCTTTGAAATAAGATAAAAGTAGATAACACCTCACAACATAGCAATTTACCTTTTGGTTTTTTTGTTGTTGTTGTTTTGTGTGTGTTTTTTTGTTGTTAGTTTCAGGTGTACAGAACAATGCAATAGT
>NW_017732543.1:227298-255828 GCF_001890085.2 Hipposideros armiger
CAGGTATAAAGAAGAAGGAAATAGTACCCTTTGCAACAATATGGATGGAACTAGAGAACATTATGCTAAGTGAAATAAGTCAGTCAGAGAAAGACTAATTTCTTGAATGTAGTCTTGGAAGTTCAGATCCTGGTGACCCCTGGTAAGATTATTTGTTGCCTCCTTATAAGTTAAGGGCAGTTATTCCACATGTTCTTGATTCTTTTTAACACTTTTTGAATGAGACCTGATAATACACCCAGAGAGGGCACAGTTGATGAAATAATTGACAGTAAATGAACCACATGGAGAATGGTGAGATCAGCTTCTTTACTTTTTGTCCTCAATGCCAAGAGTATGTATGGTTCAGTCTGTTTTAGTCTAGAATTTATGTTATCTATAGAAAAGGCAACTTGTATTCTAAAATTGTAAATTTATGGGATAATTGAACAGTGTTTCTAAATGCCAGTTTATTTCTTATAAATTCTAAGACTTGGCATTGTAGGCTAGTGGAGTAGATTCTTTGGTCTAGACTTTGAGTGATGAATCCTCTAGGCTTCTGGCATATGTGATGGGCAGAATTCTAAGTGCCCCTTAAGTGGCCCATCCCTTGGTGTGTCTATGCCCTCTATAACTCCTTTTTTATTTTATTTTTTTTTTATAATTCTTAACATCATAGATTCATTTGGATACACTTCTGTGATTGGGTTATGTTATATGGTACATTTGAAAATTTAAAAAGATTATCTTGGTCAGTTTGACCTAAACTTAAGAGCCTTTTAAATCAGTGTCTTGAGATTGGGGGCAAAATTTGAAACATGAGAAAAATTCAATGCAAGGGAAACTATTTCTGGCTTTAAAGATAAATGGGTCCACATAGCAACACATGGAGACATCGCTAGGTGTTGAGAAGCTGACAGCCAGAAAGCTTAGAAGGCCCATAGTCCTATAGATACAAGAAACCCCGAGCGCCACATGAGATCACAGCCCTGACCATCACCTTAATTTGGTCTTGTGAGATCCTGAGGAGAGAACCCAGTCAGGCCAGCCCCGGACTTGTGACTCACAGAAACTGAGAGTTAAAAAACGCGTATAGTTTCAAGCTGCTCAGTTTCTGGAATTTATCATGCAGCAATAGAAAACTAATAAATAAGTAATAATTAAACATTTTTTTCTGGAAACGAAATTTGAATTTACTGCTGCAAGGCTTGCATTTGTGAGTCCACTGATTTATCTAAGCAATGAGCCAAATCCCACCCCCCATCTTCAGGCTTAGAATCTCAAGAGAACTTTATTGATTTCTACTGGTGGTAGTATATTTGTTACCTCCTTAGCGGTTAGGAAAAGGTCACAAAAGTATTTCAGCTTTTGAAATTTATATGCAGTAATAGCATTCCAGACTGTGATTGTGATTTCTGATGATCTGGAATGCCCAGGACCTGCTGGATTTTATGATGGGAGCAGATTTCAGGCACAGCAATTCTATCCCAATGCTCTGTCTTACCCAATGGATACATTTATTGGTATAACATAAAATTGTTGCAATTGTTACTGAGCTTTTATTTTACTTTAATAGTATGAATAGGAATTGGCTATGAGCCGTGCGTGAGACCACAATATAAACTTTTTGCTTCCTGATGACTAATAGCTAACCCTGATTGAGCACTTATTGTATGCCAGGTACTGTTTTAAGCATGTCATATATATTGGGTTGTTGGAAAAGTCATGATGCGTTTTTGCAATGAAAAATATAGAAACAAATACATGATGACTTTTCCGACAACCCAATATTGTCTTATTTATTTCTCACAAAAAAAACTATGAAGTATATTGTTATTTCTGGTGAATAGATGAGGATATTGAGGCAAAGAGCAGGTCAGTAACTTGACTAAGATTACACAGTTACTGATGGTATATAATCATAGTAATGTTATTTCTCATATCACAATATAATCTTCAGCAAATTAATAAAAGATGGTATTATATTCCCCCATTTTCTACCAATTTCCAAATTGTCCTTTTAACTTCATATTGGTTTTCGTTAAACTGAATGTCAAGTGCTCCAACACTCCTGAAAGAGAAAGAAAATCATTCTTCTATGGGTAAATAATGTGAACTAGAAGTAACCTTTGTAGACAACTGACTGTTAACCTAATTACTATAAGAAAGAATGGCTTGAAACTAGCTATTTCAAAGAATAATTGTGGATAAGCATTCTGCAGCATATATCTAAGTTATGGGCAATCACTTCAATATATATATATATATATATATATATATATATATATATATATATATATATATATTTATTTATTTATTATTTTATTATATTTCCATGTATAATAGCATATACATATATAGTATTATGATACATGCTTTGAAAACTGCCTGAAAATTTTTCTGGAATGAGATAGGGTATGCATTCATAAGTAAATAAAAATAACTAATAAAAATATTGGTAATAATTGACCAATAGAAAATTTCTTGAATGAGAAATGCTTTTTTTTCTATAACTCACACTGATTTTAAAATTAAGGCCAATTTTTCTTTTTCATACAGAGAACAAGTAGCTAGATTGTTTAAAATCATCCCTATAATGAAAATTCCATTGAAATAAATAAATTCAGCTTCCAAAATAGCATTTATAGATGAAGAAGCTATAAGCTTTGTCAAAGGAATGAAAATTCAATTTATTGGAGCTGTAAGGATAGGAGAGAACTCAATGAAGACAGCTGTATCAATTAACAATTGAGCAATGATTTCTTTTCCCTTGTCATCATAATAATATTGTGCCAAGCAAAATAATTTTAGAATATATGTCGATGCCCTGTAACACCCGAAATTACTTAAATAGAATCAAACTAATTTTGGACTACTTATAGAAATCAATGTCTATTTTAGATGATGATATATAAGAAGGATCTTAAACTTAGATTATCTAAATGCATTCAATTGGTATAGAACTTACTTAATGCTACTGGGTAGCTTGTCTCAAAAATCCTCTCTGTGTTTTCTGAATAAAAGGCGATTAAATCAGTAATATTTCTACTATTTATTTCCTCCGGTGACAAAAGACATGCAACACTTTTATTTTTTATATTGAAAATTATGTCTCAATTTGGACAATTTATAAAATATGTTTCAAAGTTTTAAATATATGGTTTGCATATGAAACACCTCTTATTATAAGAAGTATCTTTGTTAAAGTCACTTATTAACATTTCAGTCAACCTGAATTAACTATTATTTTGAAAAAATAGCAAAAGCTAATCTTTCTCTTTACCATACTTATTCACCAAAGATGCTCTGTAGGATAGGAGGGAAGAATTTTGCT
The DNA here is from genome assembly GCF_001890085.2 of Hipposideros armiger. Taxonomy (NCBI): domain Eukaryota; kingdom Metazoa; phylum Chordata; class Mammalia; order Chiroptera; family Hipposideridae; genus Hipposideros; species Hipposideros armiger. Next base: position 230,612 of record NW_017732543.1, read on the forward strand.
GATGAGCTTTTAACATGGTTGATGGTTGACCTTTCACATGCTTCTCTTAAAAACAGTGTTAAACTATTTGATTCTTAGTTTAAACTATTTGAAAACCTCATAAGCGGGGTCAAATACGAGTATATGGTGATGGAGGGAGAACTGACTCTGGGTGGTGAACACACAATGTGATAGATAGATGATGTATTAGAGAATTGTACACTTGAAACCTATGTAATTTTACTAACCATTGTCACCTCAATAAATTAAAAAAAAAATCCTTGAGGGAAAAAAAAGAAAACCTCAAAAAAAATGAAGCAACAAACACATACAATTATGTAAGCTCATCAGGAAAAAATAATAAGAACCCTGACAGTATTTGCCTGTGACTTGTTTGTGTTTGAATTTGTATTATACATTACTCATGAGACCACAAGCCTAAGTTAATTCTCATCACTATCCCTTGAAGTAAAATATGACTATTATTATTACAATTATTATTATTATTATGAACAACTGAAGATCAGAATTTTGCCCAAGGTTATTCAGCTAGTAAGTTTCAGAGTAAAATTTAAACCAGATTCTTTTAATGCCAAACCAGAGAGACTTTGGCACTAAAAGGCTTCATTATTTTTTTCTGCTTCTTCTCTTTAATCTTTACTTTTGTTAGCTGTGTCTAACACTGAGGTTTCTTTTCTCTGAAATTAAGTAACTTGATTATTAGGAATCAGAAAAACAAGAATTTTCAAGTGATTATAATGAATTCAATATCTAAGCAACTCTCTTAGCTGTCAAAGTATTTAAGGGAGAGAGAGGTAAGACGATCCTTCTGAACTGAAAGCTGCTTTGTCAGGAATATGGGGATTGAGTGATCTTTGCCAAACCCATTTCTTCCTCATCCATTTTCAAGATAAAATAGAAAATAAGACACAGCTCTCATTGCCACTGCTCATGGTCACATTCTTTTAGATAATTAATATGGATCACTTAAATCAATTTGAATACTAATGTTTAGAGCAGAATTCCGTTGCACTTACCATATCGACATGCCAGTGTGTGAAACCCATAAGAATATTCTTCAGTAGCTCAGGCTGAACAGCTCAGAGCCTGTTAACATATTTGGAAAGGAATTGTTGACATAATGACAACAACACAGAATAGCTTCATGATTTATTATCGACAGAGAGGATAATTTGGGAGAAATATAAATTTAAAATTCTGTTTTGCTTAACAAACACTTGAGTCTGTGCTGGAGTGAAAATCCGGATAACATTCTGGATTTCAAATACTTAAATAAAAATGGGAGACAGGCCTATCATTTCAATATTATCTGGACTTACTGGTTAAAAATTTACTGGCACAGTGGGGATCCTAAACGAAGCGAAAAAATAGGGGAGGACATGTGCTTCCAATATGACTGCCTGGGCACTTAAACCACTAACACATGTACATTGCAAAGAATGGTGGGGAAAGCCACTGGCTTTGGGTGTTGCTCATGTATACACCTGTTTTATCCTTGGGAGGCAGTTTTTCACAGTGTTGGATGATGTGTGCTCTGTGAGTCCCAGGTCTGTCACACTGTGTAGCCTGGGACAGCCATGCAACCCCTCTGAGCCTTGGCTTCCTATTTAAGAGAAACGTTTTTACTGTTTAACATAGAGCCTGGTACATAACAAATGTTTAATACACCTTAGCTTTACTATCAAATCACGTATTCAATCAATAGCCACTGAAGCTTACTGGCTGGTGACCAGGAAAGTCTTCATGGACATGATGGGATTTGAGCTGTAATGAAGGCTAATTCCACTGGGCATGGGTTCACTTTAGATCCACTTAGAAATCTTTCCTGAGATCCAGGAAGAGGGGCAGATAAATTAGACCAAGTCCCTTTTTTTCCCTCAGAACCTCCCAGTCTAGACATCTTATAAAAACACAGTTGCAATACAATAGAGCAGGGGTCAGCAAACTGTGGCTCGCGAGCCACATGCGGCTCTTTGGATAAATACATGTGGCTCTGAAGTAAAACTGAAAATGGAAATAAAATTATCATAGTTTCATTTATAATACTACTTTAAATTTTCCTTATTTGTAAAAATATATTTATGGCTCTCGAATAATTTTTAAATTGTTGTGAGGGATAGGATTGGCTCTTCCAGGGGTCGACAAACTTTTGAGACAAAAGTCACTCAAAGAGCCGCATGTGGCTTGCGAGCCACAGTTTGCCAACCCCTGCAATACAGGAAGTAAAAATAAAAAATATAAACAAGATGTGTAGCAATCTATTGGGACACAGGTTTCTATGAGTTCAGTCACAAAATATATACATATGCTGAGAGATTATGTCCCCAAAACTGTCATCAGTCTCAGACCTGACAGCAAATCTGAGATATACATTATTTTACTCATGTATTTATCCATACCTTTTCTGAACAGTATTTAAGGCTACTTACCTGAATACAAATTTGTGAAAAAATAGATTTATAAAATAAATACAAATATAGATACAATATCTATATGCAATAATAGCTCACAAAATAATTTATAAAATATATAACATCAAATATATTGTATTATATAATTTATAAAATTAATTTATAAAATACATAATATCCAGTACATTGTATTATATTCTCCACAATATTACATCTTGTATTATTTATTATTAATTATTCGTTATACTACATTATGGTATATAAAATATAAATTAAGAAAGTGAGGCAAAGAAAAAATAAGAATTGGGAACATACTATGAAACCAAGAGTTGGGGACATATATGAAAATGCATGCTATTTTTTATTATAACACATATGGATATATATATATATATATATATATATATATACTATTGAAGATTTTCCTAGGCAATAAGTGTTATGTTTTAAAGCATCCCATATATGCACCTCCTATGCCCTACTTAACTTCAGAATCAACTGAGAGAGGCAGAAGTGGGACTCAGAATACCCCTTTATTACTGATAAAATCTAGATTGAAATGTATGACTTAAGTCTGAAGCAACTGTGGACTTCCTAATACAAAACTTCAGAAATAGACTAGGTCAGCAGTTGCAGGCAAGGCTGGCCTTAGGACAGTGCCTGATTTAGTAAATCTCAGCGTGTGTGTGGAGGGGCAAAACAGAGTGTATGCCGTTGACAAGGAGGCAATTCCCCCGCCAAAGGAGGATGAACCACCCAGTACTCATTCTTTATTCTACTCACAAATTACCCTGTCATTCTTCTTCCCTTTGGAAGGGTGAGTACAGGGGCCAACAGGAGATGCACCCTCTCCCCAGGATTGTGGCCTCTCAAGCCATTATGCTTAACCATTAAGTTCAATATAGTTCTCTCCTTCAAGAGAGAAAATCAGCCCATTTTTAGGACAGCCATGCTCTTACCTTCCTGAGACCTACTCCCTGCCAACTATCACTCTTAGATGTCCTCTGGCGGTCTGTAGATTCTGACCCCAGAAAGACCTGAAATGGATCTAAGAGCATCAATGATTTTGCTTCAAATGCCTCTCTATACTTGAGATTGAAATTTCACTATCTGCCCTATGTTCTACCTCAAATTATATCAAGTCTTATAATCTAGTAACAGAGTTTATGAGAGGTTCTGCAATGACATTAAATACTAAGTAAATAGATTCCAATAATAGAATTACAGAAACATAAAGATGACACACATTTGTATGTAGCCTCTCTACTTCTATTAAGTTTTTGAGGAAAAATAAAAGACTACAGATGAACATGTCTTGCAAATTGAAGTCTAAACTTGCTTAAATCTAGAGGGTTTGCAACACAAAATCAGAATTGTTTGGCTTCTGATTTAAAGTCCAAAGAATATGCAGTCCAACATGCCCCATCCCTGGTTCCTTCTGCTTCATCTCAGCTAGATGGATTTTAGTGCCTGGGTCAAGCTAGATCCTTTCAGTAACTGCAAGCTGAATGGACTCTTACAGACACAGACGTAGTTTCTTCAGAGGCACAAACATTGTTATTAGTTCATTGCCAACTCTCCCATGGCCTTGATATTTAAAGAGAATGAAGCATTAATTTGCACACACATTATTATCACAACACTGACTCCAACCCCCATCAAATTTAAAGACCAAGTTAATGCTGAGTCCCTAAAATAGTTATCCTAGGCAATAGTTGCCAGGGACCCCCAAAGAGGCTTGGTGGTAACTAAGAAGTCAGAAGCTGGAAGAAATCTTGGGATAGCCTCACCCAGGTGTGGCTCAGTTTATGCTCACTGTCTCTTGTCTGCAAACTTTGAGCTCAAACAAAATTTGGAGAAATTTCCCACTGGGAGTTAAATTATGGCAGTGTTTTACCATTATTAGAGGAGCTGTTCTCTATGTGTTGTTAGTACCTGAATGGGCAGCGTCCTCATCACCTGGAAGCCCATCTGAAATGCCAATTCTCAAGTCCCACTCCAGGCCTAATGAATCAGAAACTCTAGAGGGGGGTCCAGTGATAGTGGGATTTAACAAACCCTCCAGGTAATTCTGATGCACTTATGTGAGTAGCACTGAACTAACATAATAGCTTCTCTCTCAGTAGCATTTGAGATATCCATGCTTTTAGTGCAGTTTTTAAACATACGATGGTGGCAGGCCCAGTCACCAGGTCTACTTGAAGCTTCTTTCTCTTATTTTCCCCTTCATCCTCACAGCCTTTGAATCCCATTTTTCTATAGCCCTGGGTTGCTGGCACCTGATGCTGTATTGTATCAGGCAAGAGATGTTTTTGTGAGCAATAATTTTCAGCAAGAGGGGTGCTCCAGCCCGGAAGCTACATGCCCCATTGGCCTCTACTGCTTTCTGCTATGGAATCTATGAAACTTACCTCCCAGAGAGTTTCTGCTCTTCCTCATGTTTTGTTGTTGTAATTATTGTTTCAGCTGGAGAACCAACCTCAGCGATTCCTGAACTGACACTGTTGTTGTTTCCGAAGCCTGTGGCCCTTGGGGGCTTAGTGAACAGCAGTCCTTCTGTTGTATTCCCCTCAAGACTTTACTCAATATTTCCAAGTCCCAGGACCTAGTTAGCATTTTTGTCTTCTACATCGTATTCTGCAGGAATAAGTTTCCCCTCTCGAGTGGTGGTTCTAGACCTTGGCCATGTATGTGAACCACTTTTAGAGTTTTTAAAAATCCTAATGCCTAGGCCATACCCCAGGCTATTGAAATCAAAATCTCTGGGACCCAGATTTGGTGTTTGACTTGCCCTGGCTATACTTTCAGTATGAGTCAGTTACTATTTTTGTTTAACCAGTTTAATATGTTTTTAATTTGGTCCCTTTACTTCTCTAGTGCTATGTGCATCTCTTTTCTTTCTGGTCTGGACTATTGTCTTTCTAACATAGTCCTCTAGATTTTCTCTTGCAGCATCTTCCATAGAGACAGATAAAAAATAATCAGTAAGTCATAAATCTGCCAAAAGTGACATTGTTTGAGATTACTTTAGAAATCTTCATATTTCTAAGTTGGATAATCCTACCTCAGATATGTTCTCCCATCATACTAACTTCTAACTTCAGGGTTGAACTTGAACTCTCACTGTCCTGTCTTGTCCTCCTTTAATCTGCCTAATTTTCACCAGATCATTCCTAATTTCACCAATTTCTCATTCTAACACTCCCAGGGCAAGTTATGGTAAACTCTGTCTAGAGTCTACTAGGAACAGAGGGGCTTACACTGTGTTTATTAAGGTCCACATACACAAGCATTGACATAATTCAAGAATTATTTCTGGGTATTGTTGTCATCCATCGAGCTGTATAATTACTGGCTTGTGATGTGAATGCATCTGCTATAAGATACAGACAGGTGGGCCCTAAAGGATAATCACAACCGCATCATGCCAATCTCTCCTGTCACATTTAATGTGGGCTTTATAAAGGTAAATGATATGCCTGCAAATATATATTATTCACTACATTTCTTAACATAGATGAGAAGAAGAAAATACATCTAAAAATGTTGATGCTGGATCAAATTTTATGTGTGTTCTCCTTGGAGTTATTAAAACTGTGAAGACATGAATATGAAAGAATAAAATCCAATATATTTAAGATAAAAATACTTCTACTATAACTATATTGAATCTATAACATATACAGAATGGAGATTCAAGGGGATCAATACATTTTGGCACTGAGAGAAAAAAGAAAGATCATAGAGTAAAATGTGATCAAAGCCAATTAACGACTCTTCAGCAGCCTTCTTTTGGCAGGGTGATTTCTAGCATGCTAATGACTGCAAAAACTTACAACAGGCAACCAATTCAGATATTTTGATCCTTGAAAAACAGCCCTTCCTTTGCCTTATGCTGTTATGGACCTGAGCTACCTAGAGTTCTTTGCTCTGGTTCTACAGTCATCAACAATCTTTGATTACAATTAGGTTCCCGAGTGAGGCTGCAGCAACTACAGAGACTATATGGGTGGCAATAAGAGGCTTCAGGCTAGCATTCCAGTTTTGTACAGTCTTTTGAATTCTTGTAAAGTCATTCTGCCTCTAAGAGATAAAGACATGCTTCTAAATTTGTAAAATTTTACAAAGCCTTACCACTGATAGTGCAAAATGTTTTAATGTAATAATTATCTTTTTCAAAGGCAATTAGCTATTAGCTGGTCCTCCCTGGGCTATCGGCTATAAACGCACATGTTTTTCTATTCAAAATAACTTATGTACATCATCATCATCATCATCATCATCATCATCATCATCATCATCATAAGTAAACAGCAGTTTTTTGCAGAGAAGTTCTACATATTATTATACTTTTTGCCTCAGTAAAGGCTGTGTTAAAAGGAACAATTTGCTTTGTGTTAGGATGGAAAAGACTGAAACTTTAAAAAAAAATACTAAATTACTCCATTATAAAATAAAGAGCTAGAGCTAGGTTCAGATTTCTTGGTTTTCGCTCCAACTTCTTTGTTTTCAATTACTTTGATTGACTCCCTCCCCCCTCTCCCCATTCTCATGAGATTACTGATTTCAGCCTACACTAAATTGTCCTTCTGGCATTCTTACTTGGGGAACAAGAGCAGTAAGGAGAAAGGGAACATGAACTGACTTTGCTCTTAGATAGTGTTGCTAAAGCCTTTGCCAAAGTTCCCTACCAAATATTATTTGGGGACATTCAATTAGAACTAGATGATATATTTGTCAAGACTAGATACTGGAAACCTATTAAGTTTCTGGAGCCTAAGGGAATGATGCTGAATGGAATCCCTAATGAACTGGGATAAAACTCTAGTAGAAAAATCTTTCTGACAACTAAAATTGGAATATTGACATTTTCTGGCAACAATGGGAAATGAGAAAATAAATGTGAACAACAAAATGCTGAGGTCCCACAAGAGACTAGAGAGGGTATGATTAAATGAAACCCTCAAACCATCAGTGCTTGTTTTTTTTGCATTAAATTATTCATTTAAACATTGCATTAAATATAAAGCAGCATTACCATTTAGAGTTATGAATTTATAAAGAATAAGCATACATCTAGATAGATCTTTTAAAAAAACTAAAAAAGTATTTACTTAATGCTTTCATAAATACATATTTAATATTCTACCAAGTCAATATTAAATGTTATGATTTTATACTATTTTGATGTAAACCAAAAACCACTAATTTTTATATTTGATCTGAAGACATTCATTAATTATATACATTTATTAATTTTGACTTATCAAGTTAATAAAACATTGAGATATAAAAATAAATAAGTTGCAATATGGTGAATTCATTCAAATTTGGTGGTACATTTCAGGAAATACTACACCAAAGAACCAAGATCAAAGAACAATTGTTTGCAAAAGAGAAATCAGAGTGAATAAGAGAGACAAAAAAAGTGCATTTTGTTTTTTCTAATGTTAGTGATATGAGCTAGGTAAATCAACTGATAAAAACGTTAGAAATCATCCCCTCAGTATAATTATAATAGGAAATGGATAAGGAAACAAAAATTGAAAACGTCTATATTAGGACAAATTACATTAGCAGCTGTAACAAGCAATTCCAAAATCCCAACGGCTTAACACAATAAAAATTATATCTTGCTGAAAGGATTGTCCACAGAAGCTACTATCCCTCAAGTAGTTAGCTATTCAGAGATTCAAGCTTCTTTCATGCTAGAACCTCACGATCTTTACTTTGGGACTTCAAAGTCACTGTGGCATCTTCTGTTGACAGGTCGAGGGAAGGGAAAGAGTGTGGAGAAAGTGTGCTTGCTCTTCACTGATGTGGACCAGATGTGGCGTATTGCTTCCTCTCCCGTTCAGTTGGCCAGAACTAGCCACATAACACAATCTAGATTCAAAGAATGTGGAAATATAGTTTGGCTAAATATATGAATACCAAGGAGGAAAATAAAACAGTTTGGTAAACACATGGAATTGTCTCAGCCACCGTGTTTAACCAGGCTTAAATTTCATTCTGACCTAAAACTTATTTCTCACAAAAGTGAGAGAGAATTATAATAAATGCTGCTGGAGTTTAACTATCTACCTACATTATGTTCCATGATATTTTTCATATCCTTGTTCATTTCAGGGGATGTTTGATTGACAGCCAAGTGCTCACACAAGGCTCCAGGGCCTGGGAATGGTTTTCAGCCTTCAGGTTCAGCAACGGAATGTTCAGCCTTCAGGGTCATACATAATCATTCATGATCAGATCACACTGTAGGTTGATGAATGATGTCAGGCAAACATTATATAAGGATTAAAATATGAACAAGAAAGTCCATTTATGAGTTTACAATGTGAATAGTCATCTCCCAATGATGCTCACTTTCCCTCTCCAGGCCCCTCTTTCTCAGAATGAAGGTTTCTAAGAAGCTAGATTATTCAGCAGAATATTATTTGGCTGACTACAGCATCAAAATTAAGGAAGTTGAGCAGGCCTGTGGCAAGACTGATTAAGTTCAAATCCAAGCTTTCACTGCTTAGAAGCTGTGTGGCCTCAGGGAATTTATTTAGTCCTCCCACCTCTCATCTTCCATCTTACAAATCTATCAAATGTGCCCAATTATTGTACCTTCTACGTAGTGTTGTTCTGAGAATGACATGATAATCAATGGAAAGAACTTAACAGCTTCTCCTATGTAGTGAGTATTCAATCCATGCTGATTATTTTTAGCTAAGTCATGAAGAGATCAAGTGAAATTTCTTTTCTCTGAGTCAGAGATGATCTCTTTAGTGGCTATATTGTTTACATTCAACAAATTTAATATCTCTCTCCTACAAACAATGCTGGTCTCAGCAACAAACTCTTCTTTTCCTAAACTCGACTTTCATAGGCTGCCATGCTTTGCATTTTACTTTGTCTTTATTTAGCTGTATTATTATCAATCAGGAGTCAAGATTTAAGAAGCTGCTCCCAAGGGCTTGGGAGAAATGGTCTCTTCTCAGTTTGCATTTTTAAGATCAGTTTTGCATCATGAGAACAACCTAAAGTAACTTAAATTTCTTGGGGTGGGAACCTCACTGTGACTCTGTCCCTAATCACATTTTATACATAAAAATCTGCATTTTCCTATTCTAATAAGAACAGCTACATCGTTATTTTTCACTGACTATTAATAAGTCAGCTAGGATCTCAGTGTATGCATGCTTTCTCATTCCTTAGGGATTTACTGTACTGTCCTCATTTCCAAATTGTACATACAAGCAAAGACAAGATTAATACACAATTTTCCCATCTCTGCCTAAATTGGCTCGTTATGTCAAAATTGCAATAAGTGTAGCTGAGATAAAGAGGATAGGAAAAAAGATAAGGGAAACCTCAGTGTCAGGATTGGTTCACTGATCTCTTATAGTTAACATGTACTTTGCAGAGTCATTACGTTTTATAAATCCAGGGAGCGCTATTCACATAGACTGTCAAATGAACAGTGCCTCTCGGAATCGTGTGGAGTGGCTCTGACTCAGCATATAATTCCACCTTTCCCTCAAATATAGAATATACCTAACCAAATCCTTGGATCAGCAGTAGGTTCAAAACCAATTTCACCTAATGAAGTCAAAGCATACCTCATTTAGTTTCCTTTCACAATATGTTCACACCTATGATGAAGGTCCATTGGCAGATGTGGAGATGTCTGAGCCATAACTAATTGCTTTTCACACCTGCTCTCCCATGCACTTGTAGTATGTTAAAATATTTTGTTACTCTGATATCCAAAACTCCCCTCAAAGTATCTAGAATTCCCATTGTTTACTTGCACTTATTCAACAATGCTAATCAGACTACTTGCTAGCCTAATTGCTGGACAGACACACGAGGGTAGGAGATGGGAATACAATGGTGAAAAAAACAACAGTGAGATATATATTTATCCTTATGGGGAGATACCTATTAATCAAATATTCACATCTACAACATAAAAATCTGTATCACTTATCTTTTGCTGTGTAACAAATAATCCCAAATTGAGGTGGCTTAAAACACCATTCACTCAGTTCATAATTCTGTAATTCAGCCATTTGTGCTGTGTTATGCTTCGCGTTTGCACTAGGGTCACTTTGGTGACCAGCTGCTGGGTCACTGGACTAGGTTGGGCTCAGCTTATATGGCTTTCCTCCACTCCACGTGACCTCTCATCTTCTAACACCTTGTTCATATAATGACTGGACAGGGTTCCCAGAGGGCATATAAAAACACGCAGTGTGTCTGGACAACCCTCAAAGTCAATGCCACATCAATACATTCTGTTCACCACAACAAATCAGAAATCCGGTCTAATTTCAAAATTCAAGGAATGAGAAATTAACCTCTACTTTGTGATTGTAGGAGTTGAAAAATTATATTGCAAAGGAGCATAAATCTGAGGAAGGAATAATTGCAACAATTAGAAAAACTAATCTACCACACATGTAATGGTCGATGTACCAAAAAGAAGTACACATGCTCTGGAAGCCAGCAAGCATGTTTGTCTGTATCATGTCAGTCATGAGGCATTTCCCTGAGGAAGTAAGACTTGAACTGGATATGAGAGCTCAATACACAGTTAATTACAAAGATACTTTGGGAGGTGTCGGCTATGTCTATTACCTTGATTGTGGTGATGGCTTATCACAGATGTTTGTGCATGTTCAAACTTAACAAATTATATGTACATATTAAATGGTGCAGTTCTTTGTATATCAATTATACCTCCAGTAAAGCTGTTAAAAAATAAAATAACATAAACTTAAAAAAAAAAAAGATGGGGAGTGGAGGGAGCTTCAAGCAGAACGACCAGCATGTGCAAATGTCCTATATGAAAAGGAGCATGGAGCACCTAAGGAACTAAAGATGACCAGTGCAGCAAAACAGCACAATGAGACCGAGGAAGTGGACACTAGGGGGGCCAAACCATGAGGACCCTATAAGTAAAAGAGTTTTGAATATTTTCTAAAAATAATAGCAAGCATTTCCATGGCCTTACTGTATGTATGACATTATTCCAAGTGTTTTTATGTGTATTAACATTTTCATCCTAACCCAGCTATACTATTTATATCAGGATTTTACAAATGGAGAAACTGAGGTTCAAGGAGGTAAAGTAACTTGCCCAAGACCTCACAGCTAGGCAAATCATCTACTCTGAATCCTTCCTCTTAGCCAATACGTTACAGAACTTGTGCAAGGCCATTGTTCTTGTGGTTATTGAAGACAATACAAAGCCATTAAAATATTTTAAGCAGGGTTCACATGATGAGTTTTGTCTTTTCAATAATTAATGCTCATTCATGGCGAAAATATATATACTGCAGGAGATCCCAACTTCCTATAAGTAGACTCTTGCTGTATTCCAGGCAAGAGAGGATAGTAACTTAGATTATGGCAATGGTAGTAGAAGAGAGGAAACATAGTGGTACTGGTGATGTTTAGAAAGTCATAATGACAGGTAAAATGGACATTTGATCATAACTTAAGTGTAATGCTTGGAATAGACTTGCTTGATTAAATAATTATAAAGTGTGCCAAGCCTCCCATCATTTACAAATTTGCTCATTCAATGATCTTTGCATTCATTCATGAAGGTAGGAATCAAACCTGAATAATCTGAATTCTTCCATAGCATTCTTTCCCATCACACATTTATTACATTTTCATGAAGTTTCTCATTGGAAACTTAGCTGCAGGCTAAGAGCTGAGATTTAAAAAATATATATCAAAAAATAAAACATATTATGTTTTATTAGTTCAAACACAATGCTTAACAGCAGCAAATAGCTTGTGACCATCCTAAACAAGAGGGATCAGCACGTTCGACGAGAAGTCGGTGCTAAAGGGGTTCAGTGGTGAACGAGACAAGTAGGAAGACTGTGACTGCTGTTTCTGAACACACTATTTTTCCATATTTTTACTCTGACATTAAGAAAAGTTAAGTAGGCTTAATGGTAGCAATAGAGATAATTTAAATGTGCTTTTTGCTAGGGAACACATAGACTTGGTTTAAATTATTTTTAACCAAATGTGATTGTTACTTAAAATGGTGCTGAGTACTTGTACAGAAAGACTTTTCTACAGGTAACTCTGCCGATTATGGGAGAATGAAAGTCTCAAGTCTTTTGCAGTATTATTAATAACAATATAAATATTAATGGTAAAAATCTCAGTACACATAATCTGGTATAAGGAATGTAATTGAAATGTTTTCTACTAAGAGTCCCTATTTCTCCTGGAACAGAAGCTCTGAGACACCTCAGGGTCACTGCAGCCCCCTTTACCTTGAGATTACATTGAGAGCCTGGCTTACGTACATGGGGTCAGTGTGGAGACTGAGGCAGGCCAGGGGACTCTTTTCTTGGCACTAGTATCTCTCCAGGCTGACATGGACCTTGCTGAGAGGTGGGATCTCACCATACCCAGGCCAGTCTCTGTGGGCTAAGTGTCTGTCATCGCTGGTATAGATAGACTCTTTCATGGACATGGAATGCACACCTGAGCACAGTTTACCATGACAAAAATTATCCACAGTTCTAAGACCAGGTAAACATGAGAATAGAAATGGACAACTTACCACAAACCAATCAACTCAAATATGTACCCTGCTGGTACTAGGTCAAGAACATATGCCAGTGCTGTAACATCTAAGCGCAAGGTCATATATAGGAGTGACCTTTCCTATGGTGTTTTTAAACTTTAAGGAACTACAATGATCAAATTTAAAAGTCAATTCAGTAGGAAGCAAATCAGAATAAAATAAAAAGGTAAAAAAATGGGGAAAACAAAAACAGATGGATATTTATATCAGAGGCTTGGTTATATATTTGCATTTGTGTGTTACCAACCTTAGCTTGAGAAAAAAGAGCAGTCATGTTTTCTGGCCATTAGTGTTTATCCTCAAGGTTTGGTTTCTGCAGCACAAGCATAAAATTCTGCCACATAGACAGCCAACTGGTCATGTTTCCCTGGCCTCATTTCTTTGCATGCATTGCCTCACAACTTCATATCACAGTAGGAAAATTGCTAAGAGAGGAAAAAAGAGAGAAGCCTAACTCACTTCTATTCACTAGTGAGAATAAATGTGTCTCCAATGCAAAAAGCTCTCAGTCCTTTGAGGTTACCGTTCTTCAAGTCTGCTGAACTGAAAAGGCATCCCTTTTCCTTGGTCTTAAAAGTCGTTTAACATTCCCATTTTAATAACAAGGAAGCATGAACAAAACAGTTTCTGATAAACACAAAAGCTGTTTTGCTTCATTATATCGGATGACAAGTGAGATCTTACAGCTTCACATCAAATCAGTGGAAAAACAATTATGTGCAAAAAATATGGGCAAACATTTTTCCTGTAAAGCTAAAGATTCAAGGCAACGTGTCTGGAATGTGTTTCTCCCTTTAAGCTGCCTCCATTCCATGAAACATCTGTCTCAATTTCCGCTCTTTCTGGAGCCTCCTTTTGGTCTCTCTGCAAATCCATTCCTTCTGAATCTGCCTCATTCTGACCCTGCAGATGGAAACCGTATGTCTGTTTAAGGAAGTGTGCCCAGTCTTCTCAAGTGGAGATTTCTGACCATAATATCTTCATGTATGGCTTCCTAATGCACCAAATACAGTATCGTGTACTTTTGGCTTGATTTCATGTTTTAAATGTGTTAAAGTAAGCATTAACACATTCATTGATTCTTCTTAGCAAAATCTCTAAAATTAAACATAGAGCTGTGAATTAGATGTATTTTGGGACAAGCAAAGTTTTTGTATGATAATCAATAAGTACTTGTTGATTATCTATTATGCTGCAGCCTTGAGGTACAAAGAAATACGACATGACTGAGAGTCAAGCAGGCTTGGATAGGCAGAAAAGGGGTAGAACCAATACAATACAGTGTAGGAAGGGCTGAAAGGGGAAGACTCTACAAAAGTATAGGAGACACAATTCAGAAATGTGAACTGACAAAAGAAAGTTTAGGAGTTTTATTAAGGATAATTTTCATTTGTGAAGCAATGTTTTCAAATTTATCTAAGTGATGTTAAATAATGTGTATCTTTAAAATGTTATAGTTATCGAAAACATCTATCTAAAATATCCAGAAAACATCTGGCCTAATTATGTATATATTTTACACATGAAAGTGATAGCTTGTATATCATTTTTATATCAAATATTAGAAAGTGATTTGTGTGTTTTTTTGTTTGTTTAATGAAAGCAAATAAAGAAGAAAGATGAAAGGGGTCAAAAGGCCATGTCAGGATGGTAAAGGGGGAATCTGAGATTTCTGGAGATGCCATGAGGAAACTGGGCCCCAATGGGTGGGTCTTGCATGTGGCCAACCAATTGTCTTGAGCAGATAAGGTCACATGGTCATCAGGGAGGTAGATGTTTATCAAGTAATACAAAGGAATAGACACTGAGGCAAAGGAAGGGACTTGAGAGTAAGGGATTATTTTAAACACAAATGGTTTTAGAAGCAATAACTCATTACTTAAACTATGCAAGTAAGAAGAGAAGAGAAAATGTAATCTAAAACGCAATCACTGAAAAAATATTTGAGTATTTTTTCAATTTTATAAATGCCTTCTATTGTCAAAACTCTCAAAAAGGTCAATGTTAACATACCCAGATATTGTTGGTAATACTTGTTATTCAAAATAATATTGAAAATATATGAGAGATGGCATATCATAATCAAATCATACAGTTTTCATGTCTTCATATAGTTTATTTTAGTAGAAATGGTACTTTTCAGTAAAATACAATTGGAGGAAGTATAAATTGTAAAGAAACAGACTATTTGAATCTAAGGAACCAAGGATTAAAAAGACTGAAACATACACATCAATTTCTTATTGGTTATTCTCTTCAAGGGGAGTAGAATTAGGGCTGCAGGGTGAAAGGGACTTTTGAATTTTACTTTGCACACTTCTGAGTTAATTTGACTCTTTCACAATGAATGCATTCTTGCAATGCTATGTATTTAGAAAACAATGAGTTTTTTTAAGCCTATGGAATGAACAAACACATAAAGATGTTTAAAAGAGCAAGAAGACCAAAAAAGGGGGGTAGGTGGGCATTGGAAACTATTACTAAGATTTGAGAATCCAAACTAATTAAGAACAACATTAGCAGTAACTGGAACCACATGTGCTCTCCCAGTCACGCTGTGTTGAACTTCAGAACACGCGCGCCCTCTTGTGGCAAAGATGGGTACATTTTATATTTGTGTCACTGATACACAGGGCGATTGAGAAGGTGGCCTGATAAAATTCTGCTTCTTTTTCAGATTGAAATAGCGACAGTGATGCCTTCAGGGAACAGAGAGCTCCTCACCCCGCCCCCCCAGCCAGAGGTGGCTGAAGAGGAGGAGGAGGAGGAGGAGGAGTCTACACCCAGGCTGATCGACGGCTCTTCCCCACACGAGCCCGAATTCACTGGGGTTCTGGGTCCACACACCAATGAAGGTCAGGTCCATCAAAGCTGGACAGTAATTAAGTCCACTTGGTCAACCCTCAAAACTGCCAGGCTCCACCTCCACGAGGAACCCACATAACCCAAAGAGAAAGTTTTGCACTTGGCTAGGTTGAAGCAGGAGATACACATGTATTTTGTATTCAAATATAAAGGAGTTTCAATAATTCAGCTCGGGCATAATGGAAATTTGGGATGAAAATGTGCTGGCATCATTATGCAAAACTTTTGTGGTGGAATGCATTTCTAAAATAAAGAATACACTGTTAGCAAGATCAGAATCTACGCAAGTCTGAGAGATCAGGCCACAGCAGTTCAAGGTGACACGGTAATTGATAATGATGATGATGGTGGTGGTAAAAGTACGAATAATATTTTACACTGATTGGGCACATAATATCTGTGGGCTATAAGGCATTTCGCATTATCTCATTTGACTCTTACAACCTCCCTGTGAAGGTGTTATTATTCATCCTTTCATTATTACCGAGGAAACTAGCTCAAAAGGTTGGAACGTGTAGCTACTAGTTTCACACACTGGGTTTGAAGTGAGCCTGTTCTGATTTTTGTCTGTATATGTGTTGGAAAACAGGCTTCTTCTCCCTCAGTCCTAGGAAGCAGCCGAGAGAGAGGAAAGGAGAGGCAAGCGTTCCACTACATCTTATGTAACCTGAGGGTGATCTCAGCCAGAGCATGCTATTAGCTAATGAGAAAAGATTCCTGGTGCTAAAAGTGATTCTATGATTTGCCTGTATTTTTTTGTTACAATTTGTCAGTGTCAGCCTTGGGGGTATTCAAGTGGATTTATACCTAAATATTTTTACAGAGAGAGAGAGAGAGAGAGAGAGAGAGAGAGAGAGAGAGAGAGAGAGAGAATGGCATGGTGAGGGGGGTTAGAAAAATTGAGTAGGGTTTCCATTGCAAAGGTTTACTTAGCATCAAGTATCTCTGTACTGTAAGTTCTGGAGATACAAAACTTATCTTAAAATGACTACTCTTCTCGTGAGTATTTCTGTCTAGTACAGGGAGACAGACATGTAAACAAATTCAGAGGCTATAATGTGTTACAGGTAATATGAGAAAAGTCTGTACAGAACATACTGAGAGAACGAAAGAGAGAAGAGAGCATTCAGATCTGACTTTGTGACCTGCCAGATGTATAGTCTTGAGCAAAGTATTTGATATTTTTGTTGCCTTAGTTTCCTCATCTAAAAAATAGGATAGTTAATAATAGATCTTATCTCATACAGATTTTTAAGGATTAAATGAATGAATTTAATGTCTGACTCATAGTAAACATAATCAATGTTAGTTATTCTTATTATTCTATTTTTGATAAAAGTTTATCATTTTTTTCTCACAGTAAATTTTTCAAGGTACAATACAGTGTCATTTACCATAGACACACTGTTGTAAGCAGATCTCTAGAATTGATCCATTTTGCATAACTGAAACTTTATACCTGTTGAACAACAACTGTTAATTTCCCCCATCTCCTCAGTCCCTGGTAACCATCAAACTACTCTCTGATTCTGAGTTTTTAACTGTTCACCAATTATATATGTAAAAAGTTGTGTGTGTGTGTGTGTGTGTGTGTGTGTGAAATGCTGCCTATATGCCAGCCACTAAAGTGTTTTATGTACATTAACTTTGAAGAGTCACAACACGATGCACTCAGTGTTGTTATCTCTGCTTTATAAATAGGAAAACTAAAACCCATTATACTATAAAGTTGTCCAAGTTTATAGAGGTGGTATGTGGTGGTGCTGGGGTGCAAACAGAGACCACTAAATCTTAAGTCTTTAATGAATACACCATATTCTTTACACATAGTTACCTATGAAATAGTAGAATATTCTACAAACAGAACCAGGGAAATGCACACAATGACAAGGAAATGTAAGTACCCAGCAGAAAGCCCTCAAAATAGGGAAATTGAATATTCCAGGAACATTACTCACTTTTAAGTAATTCCAGAACCTTCAAAAGTTGACTGTTCTGGCATCATTACCTGTATTTGAGTCTTTCAGCTGAGCCAGAAACAACCGAAATGCAGAATGGCCAATTTTTTTAAAAGATTTAGTCAAAATTATATCTCAATAATGTCAGTTTTGAAGCAATATTAAAAAAAATCTATGACATTTCAAAAAATGTTTTCTCTAAAGTAGTCTGAGTGTAATAACATTACATTTTAATTCACATTTTATAATAATTTCCAGAGAAGCATCATCACTAGAAAAATCTAAACTTTAAAATTATATTTCAATCTTATAAATTCATCAAAATTAAGTAGTTTAGAAATATTTAGAACATTAAAAATCCAAATGCATTTTTTGCAATTAATACAAATTTCTAAAAATAATATTCTGAAGCCATATAAAGTAGGCTTGAGCTTTAAGTAGAATAACTAGAATTAAATTATAATCAGCATGAATATATATATATATATAATTAGCCTAAGCAATTATTGCTAAATTAACACAGCCATGAAAATGTAGAAGAACCAAATAACTTACTTTTTAAAAAATTTATGTTAAATGACAAATATTAACTTATAGTGACTGAAGAAAGTAGTAAGTAGTAAATATATTATAGCTCCCTCTTAAATTTTTTCCCTCTTAAATTTTTTTCCTGGATTTCCATTCCTGAAATAGTTTTTATTCCTGAAGTTGTTACCGTAAATGGTTTTCTTATTTAATGAAAGCAATAAGACCTTAGTTGGTGCATTACTAGTTCTTGATCACAAACCACAAACAGATCTTTCAACTAAGGTAACCAAGTGTCCTGGTTTGCCTGAGAGTGAGGGGCTCCGGAGATAGATGTTCAATAGTGATGGACTGATCACCTCAGCAACCCCGAGAAAGTTCTTCCATCACTTTCTTCTATAATTCTCATAGTTTATTTCACTTTCTCCATTCATCTCACCTCTCAAAACCCTTCCTCTTCTCCAACCTTTACTTCTCAAGCTCTTCAGAAAGCTTAGCCTCCTTCTTCACAAGAAAATGCAAACGTCCAGTTGGCAGTTCTTTTGTCTGTTTTCAGACATATGATTTACCTACCCCTGTGTCCATTCACTTTCTCTCCCTCCCCTCCTACTGCAACAGAGGAACTGTCTGTCCTTCCCCATGTGGGACATGTATTCCTCCCACTGGGCTTTGAGCACCATTTCCTACTGTCCTCTCAGGATTCTTCCTATCTGCAACCTCTCCTTTGGATCCTTTTCTGCGAACCTCTCCCACTTTAATCAATATCTCTCATTATACACTCTGCAAATATATCTTCTTAGAGTTACCACCATCTCGCCTTCATTCTTCACAGTCAAGCATCTCAGTAGCATTGTCTGCATTTGCTGTAACTATTTCCTCACCTCCACCTTTTTCCTTAGTTGACTGGAATCTGGCTTCCAGCCTCATCACTCCACAGCTCTTACTGAAGTCTTCTGTAACCACCACAATAACTCATCCAAGAGGCATTTTTCAGTCCTTAACTTATCTGACATCTCAGCAGCTTTAGATTGTTTTCCATTTTCTTTCCTTTCAAACTCTTTCTCCAGTCTGAGAGTCCTGGCTCTCTGAGGAAGTGATAATTGAGCTAATATCTGCAAGAACAGAGGAGTGGCCTCCATAATATCGCCCCATCCTATTTCCTCTTTCCCTCTGGTCATTGCTTCTCTGTCTCCCTTAGAAGCTTACTGTCCTCTACATGACCAATAAACAGGGGGCGAGGAGGGATAGGGCTGTGTGTGTGTGTGTGTGTGTGTGTGTGTGTAATAGATGGTGAAAATAGATTAATATGTTGAGATATAACCTAGCTTAACACATATCTTTTGGATCTGTTGCTTTTTCTATCACCATTACCTCAGCAACCATCATCTTTCAAATAGACAACAACTCATCTCCACTCAGCCCACTGGCCCTCCTTCAGTCTTCCACCATACCTTCAAGCAGAGCAATATCTTAACATGCAAATTTGATCACATACTACCCTTGCCCATCCTTTGATTAAGGAACAAAACCTGTAACACAGTCTACAATACATTGCTGTACATGTTATGTCCTACACGTTCCCATGTTCTCCGTGCTCTAGCTACATGGACCATCTTTTAGTCCCTCCAAAGTGAAGGAACTCAGCACATGCTGCTTTGCCTGAATGTGCTTCCCTCCCACCAGCATAGTCAACTCCTTCTCTACCTCAGCGCAATGATCATTTCCTCAGAGAACCAGGACTCTCAGACTGGATCAAATGTCCCTGTTTTATGCTGATATATTTCGTGACATTGACCACAGTCATCATTTTATTTATTTGTGTAATTAACATTTATCTTATATAGCAGATCATAAAAATAGAATCCTATCTCCTTGTGCTTGCAATTGCTTCACCAGCTAGCGTAGTGTCATTTACATAGAAAGGATTCAATAAGTACATATTGAGTGAATTAATACTAATGATTATTACCCTATATTTTTCTTGAGGCATATTTTTTGTTTCAATGGGGTATTTAAATATTGAACCAAAGAGATAATAAAAATGTTATATGTGGGCCGGCTGAGTGGCTCAGTTGGTTAAGAGCTCACTCAAGAGTGCGAGCTCTGAGCAACAGCGGTTCGAGTCCCGCCCGAGCTGAGCAGCCGCTGAGCTGCCAACAGGTAGCAGGATGGCTCAGCTAAAAAAAGCATGTTATATATGATGTTTTAAATTTATAAAAACCAGGAACTTAATATTCACATTTGAAGATATTATTTCTAATAAGTATAAAAGCAAGAACTACGCAGTACCAGCTCAGTAATTTAAAATAAACTTTTAAAACATTACAAAGAACATATTAATTATGGGGCAGCTTTAATTCATATATTTGACAAATATTTCATTTACAGAAAACTATATGAGAAAATATGAAATATACTAGGATGATCTGTATGAGACTCTAATCTCGTTTAACAAACATTGCTAATCATGTTATTTGTTAGACACTGCTTTTGTTACTTATAATTATTTGCCTCTATCTTTCAGATTTTCCAACCTGTCTTCTGTGTACTTGTATAAGTACCACTGTATACTGTGATGACCATGAACTTGATGCTATTCCTCCGCTGCCCAAGAACGTCGCTTATTTCTATTCCCGCTTTAACAGAATTAAAAAGATCAACAAAAATGATTTTGCAAACCTAAGTATGGATGACAGCACTATTGTCCTTCTCTTCTTTAGACTTTCCTAAACATTTTGCGCTGTGAAATGTTGGTACTGAAAATGATTCCTGAATATAAAATATGCCTCATTAATCAATTATTTTTTTCTTATTTAACCATTTGAAGGTTTGTTTTAATTATGATCAGAAAAAAATGATGAATAATTAAAGGTCATTATGAAGCTATATAGTTGACATTTTCAAATAAATTATTTTCAACTAAGTAAAAATTATAAATAATTATATTTTATGTTATGACATTCAGAATAAAATGTCATGGTCATATATTTACTAGGATTTGGCTTGTTTGAAGAGACTTCCATTAAAAGACAATAACTTTATGATTGATGAATGCAAGCCTAAACTCTGACTTGCTACTTACTGCTAACTTAAAAGAATATGTGTAGTTGTCTTTATAAAGTGTTTTAATCATTGAAAATTTCTTTTTAATGCCTTTGTATTTTGATATTAATATATCTTTGACTCCTGGAAAACACAACAATCTGTCATCATGTTTTAAATAGTAAAATCCAGATAAAATTTATTTAGAATATAGGGGAAAGTCTAGATATTTTAAATATAATGTACCAGTTTCTTTGCTTGAGTTTCATAAAGTACATCAATATGAATGGTAGTTAGAGGAAACAGGTACATTTTTATAAAGTAGTTAGAAATAATTATTTCATTAGATGTTCATTCCTAATTAAATTCATGTTTATATTTGCTTGTATGTGGGAAATTTATATTCATATTTTGATGTGAACAAAAATCTTTCAAGCATATTTAACTACTTCCTTCATTGTTTCCTTCTAGATGATTTAAGAAGGATTGATCTGACATCAAATTTAATATCGGAGATTGATGAAGATGCATTCAGAAAACTGCCTCAACTCCGAGAGCTTGTCCTACGTGACAACAAAATAAGGCAACTCCCCGAGTTGCCAAACACTTTAACATTCATTGATATTAGCAACAACAGACTTGGAAGGAAAGGAATAAAACAAGAAGCATTTAAAGTGAGTTTTAAATTTGCATATGAAAGACTTTCCTCTTCCCATCCCTTCTGCAGTCAATGACTAGCCTTTTTATTTCTATAAAGGAATTCACTTTGATGAGACTTTTAACTACTGAAATAAACTTGACAACATTATTTATCATGCTTTTGGGGAAATACTGTGTCCTGGTATGTTTTGAGGCTAGTCAAGCACCAAGAACTGAAAACAGAACATTAATAAGAAGTGGTCTCTAGGGCCGGCAGAGTGGCTCAGTTGGTTAAGAGCTCGCTCAAGGGTTTGAGCTCTGAGCAACAGCAGTTTGATGCCTGGCCCGAGCTGAGCTGCCGCTAAGCTGCGAACAGGTGGTAGGATGGCTCAGCTTAAAAAAAAAAAAAAAGAAGTGGGTCTCTGTCTGCAGCACCAATCTATAAATTGTACCTGGAAATTGTGTAAGCCAGATAAAGTGTACTTACCAAAAATTCCACTCAAGGAGAGTATTTAACGTGGTTAGATGGATAACTACTTGTACAGGGTCTGGTTGGTGCCTTGAGGATAGAAGGCTTCTAAATTACCTTATAGGAGGATGGATTCAGTTCATCTTATGAAATTTGTTTTCTCTGTGAAGGAAGCAAGTTTGAGGCTAGAGTGACTTGCTTGGAGTAAGAGCATAGGGTCTGAGAACAGTAACCAACTGGCTTTCTTACCCATCCTCACTCTGTTCAAGCTGCTTCTCTAATATATGTTGAACAAGTCATTAAAAATACTAAGAAGGGACATCGCATTACTTTCATGGTGGTTACAGAGGGGGTCACCTGGACCCATTAGCACTGAGCCAGGGTGAGAGTCTTCTCTCTACTAGCCCTTCTGTGACACCACCCTGTTGGGCAGAGAATTAGGGCACCTCATTAGAGACTGGCAAGGATAGAAGTCTAGTCCCTCCACTCATCTTTTGTTGTCATGGGTGTGGTAAGTCACAGTTTGTCCTGTGGCATTTGGCTAGAGTGCACCTGGTATTGTCTAAACTTTTTCTGTCTTTTCCCTGGAACTCAGGCTAGAAAGAGCAGGCTTTGGTTGGAGAGAAATTCTCATTTCTCCATCTCTATAACATGAAGAAAATTCTTGCTATGCCTCACCAAAATCTTCAAATTCCTATTACAAAATAGAGAATAGGAAGTTCCTACCATACTTCAATCAAGAAAGTTAAAGTGGACAAAGCAAGTTTCTTCCTAGAGATTGAGAAACAGGTTTCATTTTCAACAAGTGATATGATATCTGCTTGCCTTCAATTCTTCCAAAATTCATTTGAATTGTCTACTGACTTAGAAAACTAAACTGCCTCAACTTTACCAAACAAGATTTGGACAGGCTGGGTTGTTTTATAATTAGTTGCATGGACAGGGAATGGAAAATACAACTGTGCGCCATTAATTTCTATTACGTCCCTGCATTTGGAATGTTTACAGGACATGTATGATCTCCGTCATCTCTACCTCACTGACAACAACTTGGACCATATCCCTCTTCCACTCCCAGAAAACCTACGGGCCCTTCATCTCCAGGTAGGCTTCTGCTAGTAAGATATGCTGCACAGCTCCATGGAAAACAAAAGAAAACGGGGGAGTTGGGACATCTGAAACTTTATAATGGCATGAGGACACACTGTGACAATTTTTTTTCCTTTGTCTCCTATCCCTCATTCATTATTTTTCTCAATCTGAGTGCAAAGTATTTGTACATCCATGACCCTATGCTGATTTATTTATGGTAATCTTAGTGTTTTTTTTTCATTATTTGCCAAATTATAATGCATTTGTGGGCACACAAAAGCTTCTTTTGGAAAACAATTGAAAGTATTGTCTGCTAAAGAAGTGTGTAAGGATTAGAAACGGGTGCCAAAAAATGTACACACATTTTAAGAAGGAAAAAACTGTATTAAAATTGTAATACTCAATATATACCAACAGGTATATTGTAAAGGTGTTTAACATCACTAATCATCAGGGAAATGCAATCCAAAACTACAATGAGCTGGTGACAGGTTAATATCCAAAATATACAGAGGGTGCCAAAAAATATATACACATTTTAAGAAAGGAAAAAACTATTAAAATTGTAATACTCAATATATACCAATAACAAAAAATGAATACAAGTCATATGTATACATTTTTTTGGCACCCGGGTATACAGAACTCAAACACTAAATAGAAAAAAAAACAAATAACTCAATTAAAATATGGCAAAGAACCAGAATAGATATTCCTTGAAGGAAGGGATACAAATGGCCAACAGGTATATTGTAAAGGTGTTCAACATCACTAATCATCAGGGAAATGCAATCCAAAACTACAGTGAGGTATTACCTCACACTTTTTAGAATGGCTATTATCAAAAAGACCAAAGATAATAAGTGTTGGTGAGTATGTAGGGCAAAGGAAACCTTTGTATACTATTGGTAGGAATGCAAAGTGGTACAGTCATTATAAAAAAAGAACACGGAGGTTCTTCTAAAAATTAAAAACAGAACTACCATATAATGCAATGATCCCATTTCTGGGTATATATCTAAGGGAAGTAAAATCAGTATCTTGAAGAGGTATCTGTACTCCCATGGCCACAATAGCATTATTAACCATACCCAAGATATGGAAACAGCCTATGTGTCTGTCAACAGATGACTCAATAAAAAAATTGTGGCATATGTATACAATGGAATATAAAAAATTTAATTTTAAAAACCTTAAAAATAAAGACATCCTGCCATTGACAAAAACATGGATGAATCTGGAGAACATTGTTTGAGGTGAAATAAGCCAATGCAGAAAGACAAATATTGCATAATCTCATTTACATGTGAAATCTAAACGTGTCAAATTCATAGAAGCAGAGAGTAAAATAATGGTTGCCAGGGCCTGGGTTTGGGGGAGTGGCTGATATGGTAAAGTGTTGGTCAAAGGGTATAAAATTTGTTATTCAGGATGAATAAGTTCTGGAGATTTACACCATGGTAACTATCAGTTAATAATACTGTACTGTATACTTGAAATTTGTTGAGAGTAGATCTCAAGTGTTCTCAACACACACACACACACACACACACACACACACACACACACACACACAGTAATTATGTGAGGTGATGAAAATGTTA
>NW_017732543.1:263478-270969 GCF_001890085.2 Hipposideros armiger
CAGAGCAGGCACCCTGCAATGTTGACATCCTGTGCTGTGTCCCTACACTCTCTGTCCTCAGAGCCTTCTCAGTACACCATTATCATAAAATCATGGAAGGTAGCAGCAGGGAGTTGTAGCAAAAAAAAAAAAAAGAAGAAAAGAAAAAATAGTGGGATAAAAAGATTATTATGCAAACGTTATAGGGCCAATTGACATTCTCACAGACATTATGACTGCCTATTAACAAGGCTATTTTGCAGATGTAATTCACCATGACCCCTAGAAGGACAAAGTGCTTTCTGTAACCCTGCAAATGTGGTGATAACATTTTAGCATTCTATCTAAATGTATCCTTTTTTAAATGGCCATTACAAATGCCTCACATTCTTAATTGAACTCTCTAATTCTAAAACTGACCCCTGATTAAACGCAGTACTTTTTTAATAATGTAATTTTTTTCTGTATTCATTTGATACACATATTTATTTCTTCCTAAATATCACAGGTTATTTCCCATGGGGGAGGACACTCCATTCTATTGACCCATAATAGAGTATATTTTAAAGCTATTAATAAGCAAACATTTCCACACTAAAATTTCTAAGTGCTCATTACTGAGTACACGTTTTTCAGACGACATGACTTTATGTTGTTAATCATTGGGAAATCCTGAGTTGTTATAGGATTAATAATATTTTCAAAGGATTACAGCAAATAATATCTACATACAGTGCTATTTTGAGTGTAAAATTTACATCCTATTTCTCTTGAAATCTGTAGAAACATTGTCTTTGTAGTTATCTCATTACAAAGATAACTTTCTTTTATAACTTGCTTAAATAATACGAAGATTCATGAATGAAAACTACCACAATTGTATTTCCAGATGCACAATATGCCTCACTAACCCGGCAACTTCCCAAATTATGAAGAGAAAGCAATGAGTAATTTTTTTATTTCTTTATCTCACTTTGAAAAGCTTGAAAAGCTTAATACCTTGTGTTTAGTCTCTGTGGCCACTAGATGGCGCCTACGTTTTTGGTTTCAATTACTATGGGAGAATATCTAGGTTGGAGAAAGGCAAGCCTTTGAGAGTGCATAAAATGCGTTCTATGTACATTATTATTACTTTTTGTATCCCATAATAAAAAATTGGTTACAAAGATAAATCTAAAAATATTTGTTGTATTTTATTTTCCAGACCAAATATATCAGATGTATCCAACTTCTCTCTAAAAAATTTTAATAGCAGAAGTTTGCTTTTTAAAAGCTAATTGAAAAATGTTAAAATCTAATAAATATACTTAATTCCACTGCACCAGAATAAAGAACAATTACTATTGGCAACCTGGAATAGTTTAAATATGGTATTCGTGATAAAATATGAAAACAAAGTGTCTAACTTATCTGTTTGTTTTGTGTAGGGACTCCTGCTGACTGAATTTTGAATGAGCGACTACTGCCACCAAGTGTTAGGATTCATTCAAGTCAAACAAATGCACAAACCCAACACCAATATTTCACTGCGTTTTCAACTTAATGGCCTGCATAACATAAAGCATANAATGTATATTTATATTTCCAACTCTTTTAGACAACTATATTTATTAATCTCAATTATTCATCATATGCCATTGTTTGTAAACAATGTAGAATTTCTGTAGTGGAACAATTAAAGAGAATTCTTCCAAAATGTCTCCACTTTAGCTGTATATGCATTTCCTCATTTCAATTTAGAAGTATGAACACAAATATGTATTTAATAACAAGAGTACATGTTAATTTCCTTGAGACCTATGGAGAAAAACTAATCATCCATTTAATCATAATTTGTTTAAAAGCTTACAATAAAATAACCATCAAGCACTACAATCTGATGATATATAGAAACTGATTGGAAGAGTTTGCATTGTGACTTTTTAGATACAGTCCCTCACAACTAAATTATTGTGAATCAGACTAAAAGTAGAATTTAATCCTAACACTGTGTCTCTATATTAGTTTTCAATAGCTGCCTAAAACATATTGCCACAAAATTAGCAGCCTAAACAACACCTATTTATTATTTAACAGTCTGTCTTGGTCAGAAGTCCCTCATGACTCATCTGGGTTCTCTGCTTAGAATTTCACAAGACTGATGTCCAATGTTGCCGTCTGGGCTCTTCCCAGAAGACACGAAAACTAATCCACCTCCACTAGCTCATTCAGTTTGTTGGAGGACTTTATTTTGGGGGCTGTGCAACCAAGGTCTGCCAGTTCCTGGCTGTTAGCCGAGGGCCTCTCTCATCTTCTAGAGGAGGCCCATATTTATTACATGGCCCTTTCCATCTTCAAAGCCAGCAACGGCATGTTGAGTCCTACTTCTGATCTTATTGCTTTCCTCTTGCTATCCCAAGAAAACTCTCTGCTATTAAAGCATTCAGTTGATACGGTCATCCCCACCTGGAAACCTCCATATTTTAAGGTCAACTGATTTGAAATTTTAATTATATCTGCAAAAAATTTAACAGCAGTATCTAGATGAATGTTGAATAACCAGAGATAAGACATCTTGGAGAACAATCTTTAAAATTCTATCTACCACTATCTGCAAATCCTAGTAGGATTAAGTAAATGGTGACTCCTCATAGACTATGACCTTCTTTCTCTACCTTTAAATATTCCTAGAAATATATAGAAAATACTGATGGTGGCATTGATGATAATAATAATGATACATTTGTAGTAACTAATGAAACCATTTTACTATTGTATTTCTAAAATAAAAGTTATTCTCTATGTGGACAAAGAAACAGACTAAGAACAGCCCTAACTTTTCAGTTCTGAATGCCAACAAGGCAGCCAAATTGATTATTTGGCTTTGATTCTTTTGTTGTAGTGCAAGAAAATGAATTGCATTCATCTTTAACAAAATTTTAAATTTCAGCAAAATTCTCATAGCTAACACATTGCTAAGTTATTTTTAACATACAGATATATAGTTTTAGTTGAAACTGTCTTCTAGTGTTACTTTTATTTGCATTTGTGGAAAATATGGAGAGGAAGTAATATGGAGGAAAGAAAAATTATCCGCTAGATCTCACCATATATGTATTTTAATGAGATTAAATTATTAATACTGACAGTTGACAAATTGGTATCTCCCAGGATATCCATAGAGTTATTAGACAACTTTGCACAATGATAATTTATTTAAAATATTAAGAGCTACAGAACACCGTTGCTATAAAGATGATAAAATACAAGAAGCCAGGAGAGTGTATACCTCAGCCAGTAGTGCCAGAAAATTATTTTTAGGCTGAGAGTTTAACTTTGAAGCATATTATAAATTTGTTTTAAAGTTAGTCCATAAACATGCACACATTGTTATAATAGCAACCAATACTTGGACACAAACTATGTATCAGGTGTCTACTAAGGTTTATTGATTCACATGTATTAATCCACAACATCCTAGGAGTTGGGGATAAGTACGGTTATTCCAAGTCACATATTGGAGAGAAAGCTTAAGTAACTTGCCCTGGGTTAAGGGCTGATGTCAAAGTCCTATGGTGTTCTAGTCCACTTCACTGTTCTGCCTCAAATATCACAGACATGGCTTTTCCCTGTTTTGTAATGCAAAAAAATGGTGTACAGACTGGACAGAGAAGCTGTTATGGACTGAATGTTGTGTCTCCCCAAAGTTCATATATTGAAGCCCTATCCTCAGTGTGATGGTATTTAGATATGGGGCCTTTGGTAGTTTAATTAAGGTTAGATGAGTAATGAAGATGGGGTTCTCATGATGGAATTAGTGGTCTTATAAGAAGAGGAAGAAAAATAGGTGTGTGTGTGTGTGTGTGTGTGTATACTAAAGAAAGTCTATATGAGGACATAACAAGAAGCCAGCCACTCACAAACCAGGGAGAGAGCTCCTACCAGAAACCAATCAGCTGAGACCTTGACCTTGAACTTCCCAGCCTTCAGAACTGGAAGGAATAAAATTCTATTGTTTAAGTCACCAGTTGATGGTATATTTTTATGGCAGCTCCAACAGATTAATATAGATACCAAGCTCATTATTATCTTTTTCTATGTCCCAGTGACTTCCAAATGGCCAGGGGCCTTTGAGACACACTTGGAGACACATTTCTGGGGTGGAAAGTCATCCTCCAGATACCTGGCCTCTGGACCATCAGCAGTAGGACGGAATGAGATGCATAGGGCCCCGAGGGTAAAGAAAGCATTCCAGCAGGCAGGGCTGACTTACAAATTAGGCACAGTAGGCACAGTGCCTGGGGCTCATGACAATTTTAGGGACCTATGCAATTTTTTTTTAATTTTTTCAATAAAAAGAAAACATAATCATCATCATCATCATGCAATAGAGAATCTTTCCTGGAATATGTTAATATTTATAGCAATAAGACATAAATTATATTTTTTATTATTNACACACACACACACACACACACACACACACACACACACACAGTAATTATGTGAGGTGATGAAAATGTTAATTAGTGTTATTGTGGTAGTCATTTCACAATGTACACACATATCAAAACATCACACTATATACCTTAAATACCAGGAGTGCCCAAAAAATGTACACATTTTAAAGGATGTTATCTATGTATTAATTTTCAAAGTTGAATTGAATTACAGTAGCAATGTGTAGCATGATATTTGCTCAAAAGATGGAATTAATCAAATGACTGCTACCATCATTCATTATATTACAATTTTAATACAGTTTTTTTTTCTTTCTTAAAATGTGTATACATTTTTTTGGCACCCTCTGTATATACAATTTTATGTGTTGATTATACCTCAATAAAGCTGGGGCAAAAGAGATCTAAATGAGGAAATGTATCACCATATTTATGGTTTGGAAGACTTAATATTAAGACAAAAATACTCCCCAAATGGATCTACAAATCTTTTTTTATATATGAAGTCATAAGTAATCTACTAAACTATTTGAACTAATAAATGAGTTCAGCAAAGTGGCAGGTTTATAAAGTCAATATAAAATATCATTGTACTTCTATACACTAACAATGAACTAAACCACAATGGGATACCATGTCACTCTCACCTGGTTGGCTAAAATAAAAGAATTTGACCATCACAAGTGTTGCTTATGATGCAGAGAGAATTGGAACTTTTAAACATTGTTAGAAGTGTAGAATGGTGCAACTACTTTGAAAAACAGTTTGACAGTTCCTCAAAATGTTAAACATAGAGTTACTGTATGACCAGCATTCAACGCCTAGGTATATAGTCAAGAGAATTGAAAACATATGTCCACACAAAATTTGTACACAAATATTCACTGAAGAGCCAAAAAGTGGAAATAATCCAAATTCCCATTCATTGATGAATGAATAAACAAAGTGACGGTATGTCTATATGCTGAACTATTATTGGGCAAGAAAAAAGATAAAAAGTATTGACACATGCTGCAACATGTATGAACCTTGCAAATGCAATTTACAGTGGAAGGACCCGGTCACAAAAGATGATACATTGTATGATTTCATTTATATAAATGTCCATATTAGAAAAATCCATAGAAACAGAAGGTAATTTAGAAGTTGCCATCGCTAGAGGTAGGGGAAAATGGGAAGTTAGTGCTAATATCTATGGAGTTTCTTTGGGAGATGTTTAAAATGTTCTTAAGTTAAATTGTGGTGATGCTTATACTAGTCTGTAAATATATCGAAAACCAGTGGATTGTACACTTAAGTTGGGTAAATTTTATGATTTGTGAAATATATTCAATAAAGCTATTTTTAAAAATCTAGTTCTGGGCCCTGCTGTCTTCCTGATATTTGCTCACTCTCTTCCTCACTTCACTTCAACCATTTTGACTTTTTTCTCATTATTGAACATTCTATGCTTCTTAGAATTTGACCTTAGTGTTCTCGCTACCTGGGATATTCTTACTTTGGCTCTTTCAGTGCCCATATCTTCTTATCATTGCATTCTCAGCTCCACTGCTATCCCTTAAGATAACTTTTCACAGTCACCATCCTTTTTTCATAGTTCTCGTTGTTTTTGGAAATAATGTATTTTCTGTAAATTTATTTTTTCACTTCCTTATCTCATATTCCCATTACTGAAGTATAAGCCCTATAAGGGTCAGGGCATGTCTATTTTGTTAGTTGGTTTATCCCCGTTGCCTAGAAGGTGCTTGATGTACAAAAATTACATAAAACGCATTTTTGGATGAGGGAAGGAACAAAAGGGTAAAAATGGGGGTGAAGTAAAATGGGCTATGTTATTAATCAATACCAAAAATTTGTTATATCTTGTCTCATAATTTATTTTCATCTTTTTTAGAATAACAACATTCTGGAGATGCATGAAAATACTTTCTGCGATGTTAAAAATTTGACTTACATTCGTAAAGCACTAGAAGATATCCGATTGGACGGAAACCCTATCAATCTCAGCAAAACTCCTCAAGCATATATGTGCCTACCTCGTTTGCCTATTGGGAGTCTTGTCTAAATCAGATAATGATTAGCATTATCATGCTTACTATAACAAAACAATTCTTACTGCTCTCTTCACAAACGACAGCATTATACTTTCACATTCTGTTCTGAAAAATGATATCATAACATAAAATACAACTCAAAGTTTTAAGATGTGATGGCTGTTAATTAATCTTAGAAAACACCAGATGAGTCAGGAATAAACTAGAAAGATGTACAGAAAGAGCAAAACTAAATTATAGGGAATATTTCACAGATATTCTTATAAATCACATGTAATTTGCAAGTTTTAGGGATTCATATTTTATATAATTTCAAATTGATCATATAAGAAAGAAAAATTAAAAATGAACACTTTAGTTTATTATGAAGATTTTGATTTTGTAATTAAACTTTTCTATTTCCTTTTTTTATTAGAGCATGTTTCTATTTCCAAATTCACTAAAGAAAATGAAGAAAATAATAAAAGTATTTGAAAATTACAATGGTGTTGTGGGAAAATATTTATTATAATTACAACATGCAAATAACCATAACAATAATATACAGCAATTCAGTTTCTGAATAGTAATATTTTGTCATCTGAAAGATCTGTCAATTCATTTTAGGCCTTTGCTAAACTGACTAGTTGGTATATTTCTGTGCCTGTGAAAAAAAATACAAAATTGGAAAATATAGATGATGACATAGCCATTCCAGGGAAGAAGTTCAGGAATGCCTTCTAAGTAAAGTTGATCTTTCTGAAATGCATAATCGTAATACAGCATATGGTTAAAAACTGAAAATAACCAAAAAGTACACAATGAAAGTTGAGTTTCCTTCTAGCTGCAAACCCCAAGTTCCACTCTCAAGAAATAACTAGCCAGTGGTTTCTTACATACCTTTATGAAGTTTTCCATGAGAAACAAAAACTTGCACATAATTTCCCCCTTTCTACACAAATAGTATATATTTACATGCACCACATGTATATACATATCACCATTATGCATATATCTATCCATGTAAACATGGATTTTTA
>NW_017732543.1:273643-274615 GCF_001890085.2 Hipposideros armiger
AAGGGAAGATCCTCTCAACCTGGGCGGCGGCGGCTGGTCATCCTCTGCCCCGTTTCGCACCTGGTCTTCCTGGAACAGAAGGCGCAGCGGCGCTTGGACTTACAATCGGTGGCACCACTATCACCCCAACTCCGCTTACAAGCCCCCGAGGAAACAGCCGAAACAACAGCACGGGCAGGGCCCGTGGTTCCAACCGCCCCAAAGTCCCTACTGGGCCGTGCACTCTAACCGGCGGCCCTGGGGAGGGCCCTGGTGCCCACCTCGGGCAGGACACTGGAAGCCCCCCGGCCGGATGCGAGTGATCCGAGAGAGTGGCTTGCACCCGCTGTGCCTTTGCTGCTGCTTCTGCTGGCTGGGGCCCTGGAACCCCGGCTGGGCGAGGTCCCATGGCAAGAAGAAGTGCTGGGACCACAGGGGCTGCCGCCCACCCTGCCACCCACGCCGTTCCTGCTGGAGGGGCCTACCAGTGGATCTCAGCACGCTGCTGCGGCCCGTCAACCTGTACGGGTGGCGGGCACCCGGCATGCGAGCGCCGCGCAACACCACCCAGTTCATCATGAACCAGGTCTACGAGGACATGCGGCAGCAAGAGAAGCTGGAGCGCCAGCAGGAGGCGCTGCAGGCGCAGCGAGCCCGGGCGGACGGCCCCGTCTCCTTGGACGGCTCCTCCTCCGGAAATGACGCACAGCCCAGTGGTGGCGAGGCAGGGGCGGAGCTGCCGGAGCTTTTGTTTAGCTGTGTGCAGAATCTCTCTTTCGGTTTCAGTCCTGACCCGGAGGTGGAAAACCAGTGCTCCTTCCCACAGCCGGTGGAGGAAGAGGAGAAAAATGATGAGTGTGACCAAGAGAAGTGTGATGGGAAGGAGGAGGAGAGCGAGGAGGAAGATGAAGAGGCAGAAGCCCAGGATGAAGAGGAAGTGGAGGAGGCTGGCTCTGGGAAGGAAGGGGAGGAGGAAGAGGAAGAGGAAGAGGA
>NW_017732543.1:275137-284261 GCF_001890085.2 Hipposideros armiger
TAACAGGGAAGCGTAGTGACTTATTCATGATGTGCGTACTAAACCCCCGCTCACTAGAAAAGCCTAAAGAATGATGAGCAAGGAAGGAATTGTTAGAGAGCAGGTACCCAACCACATCTCTTGCACCCCGAGCTCTACGTAACACAATAGGCAGGTCCTTGTGGACAGACAGATCCCTGTAGGAGCTGGATACAAAATCCTTTAATGTAACAAGGCCACTCTTGGCTCCACCATGCTGGGCCACAGAATCATGCATATGAACCCCTGGGTTAATGGTCACAGCAACAATTCTCTTCTTAAAGTGCACCTGACGATACACTTTAACTTTAGTATAACTCGAGCACTTAAAATACCTGGTTTAGAAAGTCAAGATAGCCAACACTCATTTTATCCCATGTTTCAACTAGCATTTGCTGAGATCTGCGCCAGGGCCTGTGCTGAGCACATATGACTAGTTTACCAATGAGAAAGCCAATGCTAACAGCTCCTGAACAGCCTGCCCATGGTTGCACAGCTCATAGATGACAGAGGTTGAAAGCCACACCATCTGCTTCCTGATACCATTAACTCTACTCTGTGAAGTGGAGGGGAGTAAATGAAATTTTAAATTCAGTTCAGATTATTCAAGGACATAAGTCTGAGTCAATATCCAAAGTTAAACTTTTACAGTCATGTTGCGTATTGTAATACGGTCCTGGAAAAATGCTGAGACTCAGTAATTGGTGTCCAAAGGTTCTGTGATAAATTATGTATGGGACGAGAATTTTTAAAGAGAGAAAAGAAGCAGAGGGCAGAACTGTGGCAGAATATTCGCATCGTTAGAGCAGTTTGCTGGCCCCTTTCCCCTTTGATCGCAGGTGAAAGTATACTGCTCATTCTGATTGCAGAATTCTTAATTCTCTAAATTGGGAATCAGCTGTCACTAATGGAAGTGGGTGCAAATGGAAACTTGTTCGCGGCTGGCAGGAGAAGAACCCAAGGGCTGCCATGTGGCCGTCACAGGTAGAAAAAAATTAAACACAGTATAAAATATAAAAGTAATAGCCAATATCAGAAGGTCATATGGTTACAATGAAACGTCCAAGTGTAAAAACTGAGAAAAGCTCACCATAAGGAAATAATCAGGAATTAGAATAAGAATCTAAATAGGAAACATGATGAAACTTCATAGGAAATAGGAACTAGCTAGGAATACTGTGCAATGTATTATAACTCCTGTGTCACTAAGGCTACCATCAGACTCAGCCGTAAGGATGGACAAACATTTTTATGGGTGAAAATTTTGGTGTACTTTAAAACCCTACTTCTTTTCCAAATAGTTTCTACTGGTCAGTGGCATGCTCATGTTCTCTCTAGCTTAAACACCCCTCCTTAAGCCTTACCACTCCTTTAGTTTTAAACATTTTTTGCCGTATAAATCAAATATTAAATTCTGCATATATCAGGAGAGAGTTGGGAATTAATAATGTCCAATGAATATTTTAGCATGTATTTGTTTACCCAGTTAAGCAAAGTTGTTGACTTAGAGGAAAAAAAAAACCTATAAACTAGAACAGGATGAGGATTGAATGTGGTGATGTATTGTTAGATGATAGAGGCTAGAGGGAGGAAGGTGATTAGTCTAGATTACATACATAAGACAGATCCACAAGGNTAAGAAAACAGCTTCTTTAATTTAAATTTTAGTGGCATAATAAAATGATATATGCAGCCATGTTGTTTGTATTTAGACTCATTAATGCAATCACAATTTAAAATTACTCTTAATATTAATGCTTGTGAACCACTTGGGCCTTGATTATCTGTGTATTTAAAGCAAAATCAGAATGTGGCTGTAACTTAACTGTTTTAGGAGTAGCCTTGTTCTGCATCTATTTACTTTTAGCCAGTTAATGGAGCATAACCTGACATCAAGGTCAGCTGGTGGAAAAGAAGAATTTGGACATCTATGTGTTGTCACTGCTGTCTAAGAAACCTGTGGTGGAAGACTGGGGTCTCTGTTTCCTCAAACGTAGTTGGCATACTCCATTACTTCTCAGGCCTATTGTGAAGACCAAATAACCAAATATTTAAAAAGACTGCTAATCATTATACACTAAACTACATTATACAATCAAAATTATCTCAATTTCTGAATATGAGAGCAGTCTAGATATATTAACAAGGCTCAGGATATCTCATCTCATTGCAATTCTTTTAGACTAAGGTATCCAAATATTTTAGTTGTTGCCACTGAACTAAGAATGAACCTACTGGTCCTTGAAATTGAGTTTTGGCTTCTGGTAAAATAGTTTGCAAATGCATTGGTCTGGTGCCTTGGTATTTCAAGTGTGGTCCATGGGTTAGCGCTATTAGCATCCCCCCGCCCCCCCTTCCCCACCAAGAGCTTCTTAGAAATGCAGATTCCCTGGCTCCATTGGACCTACTGAGTTAGAATCTACTTTGTAGCAAGACCTGTAAGTGATATACACGCACTTTGAAGACTTAGAAGCTCTGTGGTTTAGGGGTTAGATCCATTGCACAGCCTTCATAAGAATTTAATGTTTAAGATTTTGTTTTGTGGGTTCAAAACTTTCCTTATTTACTATGTGCGGCCCCCAGGCATGTAACAGACGTTTTGGCTTCTCATTTTTCTCATCTGTAGTATCTACCTCATGGGATTAAATGATATAAAGATCGAATGGGCCAAAATTTACCCAGCATTCACAGCAGTGATATCCAAAGCATACTAGTTATAAGTATTTAATAATGCACAGATGAGACCATTGACATATTATGTGCTATCTAAAAGTTACTTGTTAATGATGAGAAAAATCATATATGTAAAATCACAAGATAATTAACAAAATGATTCATTAACTCTGTCTCACTTTTCCTTGGTCTTTTAGAGACCACGTTGAGCTGCATATACCAACTATGAGAACCATTTAAATCTCTAGAGCTGGATTCATCTTCAAAATTCACTTTCTGGCCTTTATCTCCTACTCCCACTGCCAATAAATGAGGTTTCCTTTCCTCTGGTAGCTGAAATGAATGCCTTAATGTGTAGTGCTAATAATTACCCATTCAAGTCAGGATCATTCTTTCTGATATAAGCCATGGATATTAGAATGCATCTTTTCAAAATTAAAATACATTCAACATATGCTTAAAGAGGCATGTTCTGCCTTATGCTAAGACCAAAGATATTGAAAATTCTGATAAATATTAAATGCCTACTATAAGTTATCTACATAGAACACTTAAGCTATTTAGAACATAGACCTAAGATTTCAAAAAAGAATTTGAGCACATGCAAGATTATTAACATACATTTTAACGTTTACACATAACCACCCTGTGAACTAATGCTTTACTTTCCTTTACTAGATGACGGAACTGAAATGCAAAGAAGTTAATTGTCTTGGTACCCAAGTCCTCTATTTTGAGTTCAAAGTTGTTGGCACACATATTATTAGAACATATCTCTCTGTTGTCTTATTTAAAACAACTTGTCTAGGAACAAAATTTCCTTTATAAGCTTGACCTGAATTCCATGGAGGGCAGAAAAGGGTATAGTCTCTTCAATGTGAGGTTGCTAATAGTGGCGTCTAAGGAAGAGATTGGTGTTTCTGTCTCAATTATAATTCTTAGTTTATATAAGTCATATGAGGACAATATAACAAATTGTTGTTTAATATTTTTATGTATGTGTGTACCAGTATACACATCTTGGGCAGAAAAAATACCTCAGTGGAATAAATTAGTCTAAGATATATTTATGTGGTTTCTCATCTATAATTAAAGTAAAATCAAAATTTTACTTTAGAAAAATCATAAGAATTTGTAGGTAATTTTATAGGTGTGTAAGATAAGTGGGTATCATTCATAATACTACCATACTATTGAAAGGTCTGTCTTATGCTATACTTAAAGATAAGCAATTAATATTGGCAACTTCTGATGTTGTCACATGGCATTTGAACTTTTTATAGTGATTAATATTTCTGTTATTAAATATTTGAGTATTCTCTCCTATGAATACATTTAGATTTTTAGCATCCCACTTTTAGTTCTATTAAGTCAAGACTTTTAACTGGTGTTAATTTAATTTACCAGTGCTCACAAAAATCACTATTTAGATTAGTCATTTTGTATGACATTTATCATTAATTAGTACTACCAAAGGCAAAATTATAATGCTGTTTTATATAATTGTACCTTTTTGTTAATTTTTTATTGATTTTAGCATTCTCTTGAGCTAAGAGATTATAATATAAAATGACAAGCTGAGGTCAAGATTAAGTGGTTCTAGTTGATTTTCCAAAGAATATTTAATGCTTTCTTTAAAAAAAAAGTTTTGTTAATTCCATACTATTTCCTGCAATAAACTCATGACCTCAAGGTATATCTACCTTGAAATTTTGCTTTCTATTTTGTCTTTTTATGAAAAACATGCTCTACAACTATTGATACTAGTACACAGTGCCACCTAGTGGCAAAGGTAAAACATTTAAATATGAACTAATCATTGTATTCTGATATATTTACACATGCATTTTTGGGGACACCTAACGTATTAATACATATAAAAGGAGTATTGTAAAAGCGTTGGCACAATCACTATATTAAGATATTTACATCATTTATTTGAATGTTTTGCCATATGCCTTGATCTTTAATAATATCTTTTTGACTTATGAGACTAACCTGTAAATATAAACTGTCAAAGTTTGTACAGGAAAGAGGGAAAACAGACCCACAAGAGTTGTTGGATTTCCATGGATTATTATTTTTATACAGTTATAATAATTTTATACTGTTAATAATAGTTCATCTAAAGGCATTACTATAATCTACTTTGAATTCATTATGACTTTCACACCACTAACATCAGCAATTTGCACAGACAGTATATTTGTTTCTATTTAATACTGACAGCAGAGAAGACAACACATTTAGAATGCATCTTTATATAATTAAATTTTAAATCCAAATTGCTAAACTAAGTAATGCTTAATAGTTTAATCCTAAGAAACACAAATGAGAATATGTGTTCATTGGCCTAGTTTTAAATGCAGAACTTGTGATAGTCAATTACCTCCTGGGACTTGAGCATCATTTATCTATTGAAGATCACAGCCACTAATGAGAACATAACTTCTTATGGAAAGACACAAACCTGCTTATTTGTTGGTCTGGCATCCAGAGGATAATTAATATTTTTATTACGGCCCTATTTCCAGCTTTTTCCAGCTGCTTAACCATGTCTATTGGATACATAAATCAGCACTAAGGGTTGGTTCTGCCTTAGCCTGAGAAATGTTTCCACAGTCACAACTTTCTTTGTAACGCATTCATCAATTGCTCCAGAGCACCTCTACACAGGGTAGATAGTCCTGCTTCGTACTTCGTTCACACTCGTTCATTGAAAATGCCATTACCCTTTCAAAATTATATTTAGTTTTCTGTAGTTCTCTTTCATCTAGAACAGGGGTTTTGAGACTGAAGAGCCAATTCTGTCCCTCAAAACAATTTAAAAATTATTCGAGAGCCATAAATATANAATCAATAGCTACTTGGACTGTTACATGCATAAGAAGCAAGTGCCATGTCTACTGAATGTCCATCAGTGCTCTTAACATGATAGCCCGAATAGGTGTTTTAAAACACCTGTTTTTTCAATTTTTTTTTTTTTGTAGATTTTCCACTTTCAGAGTTCATTTTTGAAGGTTGTATTTTGGTAACCCCGTCTGCAGTCGTGGCGTCGCTCATTTATATTCCTTGTTCCACAGTGCTATGGATCTTCCTCAGAAGAACATGACGTTGCTTCTGTGGAACTGTTTATCTGCCATGGCCTCAACAATCCATAAATCCATGCATGGAGAGGATTCCCCATGGTCAGAAGCCAACTTGCACATCTAGTTAAAATCCAAGGTAACAGCAAGCAATGCAATATGGCTTACATTTTGAAGCCTCGTTCCTGGATACATTCTTTGTCATAAGTTCACAGGAATCATAAAAATAATTTGTGCAGAATGGATTTTTTAAGATTTTTACCTTTTGGGGGTGGAATATCTTATTTCTTTCCCAGTCTTCCTGTCTTATAAAGGAGAATAAAATGAAGCTGTGTTAATTGCAAGCCTACATGAGTTCATTTCTAATGTCTAAACAATTATGTGTGGAAAATACATCATTCAAAATGATGATAGCTGTTAATTCAGACATTTTTAGGAAGTAATAATACATTTCTTCCTGGGCACTTAATCCTCATAATTTAATAAAAGTTTCCTTCCATAACATATTTCCTGAAGAGATGGAATCCCTAGATGAAGAATTCGAGCCTGCCTTCTCAAAAATTACATCTTTTGACGAACTACTTCTAAGTATAATTTGAACCACAATTTAGTATTTATTTGGTGAAGAGAAGACTGTGTGGTGATATCTTATCTGGATGTTGATTTTTACTCATATATCCCAGTGTATTGCAGTATTTGGGGTTGTAAAGTTTTAAAAAAATAATAAAATTTAAAAAATATATTTAATGTGTTAAATGGAAGTAGCCTGCTTCTTACATATCAGATACCTATTCAGCAATACTTCGGTAGCCAAAACAATGAACACAAGAAGAAAAACTAACAGAAACCTTGTAGGAATTTTTAAATGACACCAAACACTCCAAACTATAGCAGTGAATAACCATTTAATTATACTCTAAGAAATTATTTCCTTCAAGATGCAATTTCTGAGTTACCTATAAAACTAGTTTTAAATTGGCCACACATATGCATTTCTAATGCTTATATGCAGGAGGAAACCAAGAATCCTGCTCCTGGTCAATCCTGACACTGGTCAATAAATTCTTACAAGTCATAGCCCCAAAATACTTTATTCAATATTCTCAAACAATCATTAAGTCTTAAGTATGTTCTCATTAAAGAAACCTTTTCATTTAGGACTGAATTTCTTCATAATCGTATCTGTATAATTCTCAAGTTATTCTTACAAGAGAGTCTACTTTTACATTTAAAAATGCAATGCATTATCTCCATATGCATAAGACGCGATCCACTAGTCATTGTAGAGGATGTGAACAGTAGCAATGCCTCAGGAGTTTACTCTAGTTCATGAACCATTATCCAATAAATATTTACTGAGCTACTAGCGGCCAAGCACTGTGAAGAGTAATAAGCAAAATCCCTACTTCCATGTTGCTCATAATTTAATAGAAAAGATGAACATTAAGTGAAGAGTTAGATAAATTAGTCACTACAACTATTCTAAAGGAAATGTATCACAATGAAAGTATATATCACAAGGGAACACCAGAGTGAAGCTGGGGAGGTTTACTGTGGGCAAAGGAAACTGTGAGTCTAAAGGCCAGGAGCTGGGAGGAGCTTGGTGCCCTTGAAGAACTGAGGACAGAAGAACCAGAGTGTCCTGAAGGAGTGGCCAATGAGAATTGAGAGAGGTAGGCAGAAGCCATATTATCTCTTCATTCCTGTACTATCCATAACTTCTGAATAGACATCATCAAAAATTAAAGGAGGACACAATTAGCCATTGATGGTTGTCTATCTGAATCATCTATTAGCCAGGTATTGTGATGGTCCCTTGACTAATCCTGGAGGCTGATATGAAATGGTTAAATCATGTCAGCAATGAGGGTTGGTCATCCCAGTACAACAATTACCCTTTACAGAGACCTCCTCACACCATCCTGTAATGACAGGGCCCTAGGGATTGTTGCTCAGCATGATTGGAGCGCCATCACTGTCAACTCCCATAGACAACCTCCACACAGCTTGTTCAGCATCAGCTGATGATGATTCTATGGTATCAGTGTTAGTACAGCTCAGAATACACCCAGCCTTTAGTTTTAGAGCTAAGTGTATGCTTGAAGAAAACACAATTTTCTAAAATGAGCTCATTATTCTTAAGGTCATTTCAAACTTGTTGAGTGAGCACCATGATAATGAGGTGCCAGTTAGCCATTTCTTTCAAGAATGGAGGTATTTCCTTTGTCAATTTTCAGAAAAATAACACTATAGATCATAAATCTATTTAGAAGGCCTAGGCTTCATAAGAATCTTTGCTGTCTAACTCAGTATTTTTATGCACACAACTGATATTTTCCTTTCCTAGTGATTGACAGCGTTTCTTGATTTATCTTCATTACTTTGTCTTCTTGGCAACTTAAAGGGAATTTTTTTTTATTTTCTGTGAAAATATTAGCCTTCTACAGATGGTAAATACACTTAACATTTAGAGATCACCTCTGAATTCTGAGTATGGATTCATAAAATTTTATAACATCTGCATATGAAGAAGGCAGTAATGCCAACATGTTTAGTTTCATTAAACACAGGAAACAAGATAACCAGTCTCCTGCCAGCTACATGAAACCTACAGAGCCTGGAAGGAAAATGATGCAAATATCACTCTATAGGTGGTTTTGGGGTAAGAGAGTGAATAGGATAAGAAAACAGCTTCTTTAATTTAAATTTTAGTGGCATAATAAAATGATATATGCAGCCATGTTGTTTGTATTTAGACTCATTAATGCAATCACAATTTAAAATTACTCTTAATATTAATGCTTGTGAACCACTTGGGCCTTGATTATCTGTGTATTTAAAGCAAAATCAGAATGTGGCTGTAACTTAACTGTTTTAGGAGTAGCCTTGTTCTGCATCTATTTACTTTTAGCCAGTTAATGGAGCATAACCTGACATCAAGGTCAGCTGGTGGAAAAGAAGAATTTGGACATCGGTGTGTTGTCACTGCTGTCTAAGAAACCTG
Organism: Hipposideros armiger; assembly: GCF_001890085.2. Classification (NCBI taxonomy): domain Eukaryota; kingdom Metazoa; phylum Chordata; class Mammalia; order Chiroptera; family Hipposideridae; genus Hipposideros; species Hipposideros armiger. The sequence goes on from NW_017732543.1 coordinate 283,919, forward strand.
TGGTGGAAGACTGGGGTCTCTGTTTCCTCAAACGTAGTTGGCATACTCCATTACTTCTCAGGCCTATTGTGAAGACCAAATAACCAAATATTTAAAAAGACTGCTAATCATTATACACTAAACTACATTATACAATCAAAATTATCTCGATTTCTGAATATGAGAGCAGTCTAGATATATTAACAAGGCTCAGGATATCTCATCTCATTGCAATTCTTTTAGACTAAGGTATCCAAATATTTTAGTTGTTGCCACTGAACTAAGAATGAACCTACTGGTCCTTGAAATTGAGTTTTGGCTTCTGGTAAAATAGTTTGCAAATGCATTGGTCTGGTGCCTTGGT
>NW_017732543.1:285059-286223 GCF_001890085.2 Hipposideros armiger
ATACTTACAACATTATTGATTATATTCCCCAGACTGTCTTTTCTATCCCTGAGGCCATATTGTAGTTACCAATTTGTATTGTTTCATCCCTTCCCCTTCTCCTTCATCCCCACCCCCTCACAACTATTAACTCTCAGTTTTTCCTGTGTCCCTGAGACTATTTCTATTTACTTTGCTCGTTCATTCAGTTTTTTAGATTCCATATATAAGTAAGATCATATGGTATTTGTCTTTCTCCGACTGACTTATTTCACTTAACATAATAGTCTCTAGGTCCATCCATATCGTTGCAAATCGTACGATTTCCTTCTTCTTTATAGCTGAGTAATACTCCATTGTGTAAATGTACCACAGTTTCTTAATCCAGTCATCTACCGATGGGCACTTAACAACACTGGGCAGGCCTAAAACAGGAATTGCCATCATCCCTATTTTACAGGTAAATCTTAAAGGAATGAAAGTCTTTAATGAGGATAAACTGGTTAAACTGAAAAGCCAGGACTCAAAGCCTTTCTTTTTTTCTTTGTAAGTTCTATAGGCCTGGTCTGCCCCACAACTCCCAGACCCCCTTCTATCTCCTCTCCCCGGGGCAGCAGCAGTTGCTGAGCAGTGAGGGAGTGGGCTGAGGGGGAAGAAAGTGGCTGAGGTCTTCTCCAGGGCAGCACGGAGGCAGAACAACAGGCCAACAGGTGAGGCATGGTTCTCAGCCCCGCATGCATTCTCCATGATCCCAATAGATTTCACTTACAAAACACAAATTCAAAGACAAACTTAATCAGAATTTCAAGGTATTTCCACTGAGCAGTAAGCCCCAAATGCAGAATCCCCTTTTGAGAGTGAAGCCCTGCCTGAGAGCAGGAAGAGTACTCTCAGGAGGCTGGGCCGGCCCGACCCTGGGAAACAGCTTTCCCAGCATTCTCAACCTTCCCCAGATGGAGCCTCCTGGCTTCCTGAAATCTGGTGCTCCTCCAAGGAACTTGGCTTTCTTTGAAGCTGCCTGAGAATGCACTGCTTATTCTCTCATGTTCATGGGAACTGGGGTGGGGGTGGGAGGCCCAATTCCAGCTCCACAGTGCTGCCCACCTATCTACATTCTTTCAACCTAACATAAATGAGGTGCCCATCATGACCATGGCCATAGCCCCTCTATGCTTCTCTATTTCA
>NW_017732543.1:294451-296466 GCF_001890085.2 Hipposideros armiger
AGCCAAGCCTTACAGCCTGAGTAACTATTGGGTCATTGGGAAAGGCATGACTCATTTTTGCATTGAAAAACGTAGAAAAATACATCATGACTTTCCCGACGACCCAATAGAATAGGTGAGCCATTCGTGGTCATAGGAAATTTAGGAGAAGCAACAGATTGAATCCAATTTTGTACAAGCTGAGTTTAATATGTCAACATACCTTTAAGTGGAAATATATAAGTAAGTAGTTGGTAAGTTGGGTATGAATCATGAGATTACTTGGAATAGGGTTGATTGTTCCAGAAACATCTGCTTAACAAACAATCTTAAATCTTATAAAGTGAAAATCCTTTTGTTATAAAGTGAAAGCAAGAAAAACCATACATTAAAAATGTAGACATGCATACATATAATATTGGGTTGTTGGAAAAGTCATGACATAATTTTTCTACATTTTTCGTTTCAAAAATGTGTCATGACTTTTCCGACAACCCAATATATATAGCACATATGTGTTGCCACATATGTGTTCAAATGTGTTGTTGCATTGAATTATCAGTGTAATCCTATAGATCAGTTGCTATAGAAGGAAAAAGACAGGAAAAATGCTTTCATTTAGAATCAGGTAGAAAAATAAATGAAAAATGCAACCCTTTCCGCATTCCAGAAAAAGAATGAGAAGGGTGAAAATAGGGCTGGAGAGTGGTAGAAAAGGCTCTTAAACCTTAAAGACTCTTTCCCTGCTGTAGCTTTAGTCTAGGTGCCTATAATTTCTTATCTGGATGGTTAGAATAGGATTCTAACAGGTTTTTCTGTCTTTCAGTTCATCAATGCTCCATTTATCTTTTAGTCTGATCTTTAACACTTCAGCTATAATCTTTTGCCCCCCTGCTTAAACACCTCCAGTTGCCCCTCCTTTCTTATCAAAACATTAAAGTCCCCACCAGTCTCACGCTCACCACCCTGCACTACAGGCTCACTCTGGGGCACTCAGCATTTTTGAGACATAGCAATGTATTAATATGCTCAGGCAGGTCAAACTTTTCTAGTGTTACTATTTCTATCCACAAGGCTACCTCTTCCCAAGTACTCCTAGAAACATCTGATATAGCTTACAAGTTTGAAGTCAAATGGAATACCCTGAGACCCTGTTCTGATTTCCATGCCCCAAACAAATGTTCAGTCTTTTGTTGCCCTACTAGCTAGCCCAGGCAGACCTTGGATTAACAGTTTCTGCCCCATCTCTGTGCTCACAGGAGTCTGCCAGGACTGCTTCCTTTGAGGGAATGGCATAAAATTTAGCAACCAGAGGAATAACTCAGGATTTTTTGTTTATTTGTTTACTTTTAGCAAAGTATTAGGATACTTCTAAATTTGAAGCCATATTTATGTTAATGTTATCAGACTAAATTTAATTGAAACTTGCCTTAGGTGTATATGAAACCTACCAAAGTCCAACCAGTAATTTTTGCATTCTGTACAACATAGATCTGCTCAGATGTGAAGAGTGTCATGAACAATGGCAGGTTTAGCAAACATTTGCTGCAAAGTAGGGTATGCTTCAATGTCCGATTACTGAGGAAAATATTGTCAAGTATGGTCTTTCAATCAAACCCTCTTCATTACATATACACAATCAGATTAGAAACTTTGTCCATAATGTTGTTTAAATTTAAATAACAACTCTATGGACATGATTTTATAAAATAATAACAGCATTTGGGACATGACTCAATGTGCAGTTTCAGAAACACAAATTGAACATCTAATTGTTACTCAGTGAGTTGATCCTAAAGCCAACTAGCTACCAATTGATTTCCCTAAACTGATAAAAATGTGCTATATTTTTTTAATTTAACTTTATTGTTAGTTTTATGTGTATAAAACAATATAATGATTAGACATTTACACCCCTCACAAAGTGATAACTGAATCAAATCTACTACCCCTCTGACATAGTATGTAGCTATTACAATACCATTGACCATATTCCCTATGCTGTACTTTACATTCCATGGCTATATATATATATA
>NW_017732543.1:302706-308167 GCF_001890085.2 Hipposideros armiger
AACCACATTATAAAACTTGTTATAATGAAATCTTATATAAAAATTATATAAATAAACATGTGATTTTTAAATATATTAAGAGCAGAAACAGCTAGCAATTTGTTTTGGCTTAATAACTTGTGATTTTTCTGGCTTATTAATAATCTGTATGTTGTAAGCAGTATCGCCTTTGAAAGTCTGAGATTCTACAGACATTATAGAGATTTTCACTTTTCCATAATTGTTATACTTGTATGTTGACCTGATTTAATTGCATTCATAGTATTCAAAAGTCCCCAGTGTAACTGAAGAATCTCTGAAATGTTATATTCCATTTTTTTTTCTTATGTCAGTGGCTTCTTTACTTGATGTAGACAGCTGGGATAGCATATGTTTCTTTAAAAGAAACCTTTAAAATTTGGAAAGCACACTTTTAAAATTCACCAAAAAGTAGGGGGCTTTTGCTTCTGATAAGACTTATGAGATATCTGGAAGGATTCAAACGTCACCACCTAAGAAACCTCACTCTACACTTGAAGGTAAAATGTAATAGTAGTTACCGTAAGTTCAGAGATGTTTTCAATAACTTTTGGTGCAATTTCATATAAATCATTTAAATGAGTGGCATTATATATCTTCATTTATAAATCAAAGTTAATAATGCTTGCCCTGTTATCGAAGAATACATTTTTTAAGACCAAATAAAGTGATGAAAGAAAAAGCACATTGAAGAAGGTGGGAGGCAAGAGAAGGGAGAAGTAGTGCTTATTGGGCATCCATTGTGTTCTAGGTCCTATGCCAAGCACATCCTCTCTCTCTCTCTCATTATATATATAACCCTACAATCCATTCAGTGGAGTAGGCATATTGTGCCATATAGTCTCGGGCTCCAAGAAATTAAATAGTTTACTTATGGACAAAGAGGAAGTTATGGAGCCTTGATTAGCAAATCCTTTTGGTTCTACCTTCCAAATGTATCAAGAATTCAACCACTTCTCCTCACCTCTGCTATTATCTCTTTGGTGCAAGCTACCACCAAGTCTTGCCTGGACTATTGCAATACCTTAACTCTTATCCTACTCTTGCCTTTGTCTCCCTATGGTCTGTTCTTACCATGTATGAGGGAACTTTTAAATTTGTCAGGTCATTCATATCTCTGCTCAAAACCCTCAAAGAACTTCCTACTTATTCAGAATATATGGCAATGTCCTTAATGGGTCATAGAGCTCCTTGCATTGTCCCGGCACCTATCTTCTATTATTTATTTAACTTTGATCTTTTATCATTCTGTTCTTTGGAGGCTGTGATCTAGCCACACTGGCCGACTGCACCCACTACCCTTGCCTTGTAGTTCCTCAAACATTGCAGCCATGCTCCTTCTTGGGAACTTTTGCATGGGACTGTTCTCTACAACAAAAATTATCTTCCCCTAGCTGTTCTTGTGTGTATCTCATCTCTTTCAAATCTTGGCTCAAATGTTACCTTCTTTACGAAGCTTTACCTAAATGGCTTCATACCCAATTCTCACAGTGGCACTCCCTCTCCTGTGCTTTTGGATTTTTTTTTCCCCTTACAACATATCACCATCTGCCATGGGTAAAAGATATTATTTTGACAGTTTTTCCCATTTCTCCACTAGTAGATAAGCCTCTTGAGGGTAGGTACTCTAAATGTCTTTTTTTACACTGTAGAATGCCACTTGGGAGTGGCTGGAATTTGAGTCCCTCTCCTGCACTTGCCATTGGATGAAGGGGATCTGCCTTACCAAGATAAGTACCTTCCCTGGGGGAAGTGCCCATTCAGTGATGGGTGGATGAGATTATGAAGGCCAGGACCCTTGCCACAATCTGAGACAAATCTGAGAGGCCATCCAGCTCAAGAGCTCCCAGGAGCCAGGCTGAGAATTTTTTATTTATTTTTATTTCCAACCATGTTACAATTCATCTTCTCCCTCTGCCCAATTCTGCTTCTTTCACTTCTTTCAAAATATTGCTCCTGAGAGTATGTCCCAGTAAACTACTGGCAAGCAAATCATCATCTTGGACTTTGTCTCCCTGGGAACTCAATCTATGCCCCAGCACCAACAAAAATCTTGGCATACAGTAGGTGCTTCACAAATATCTTTTCAATAAGTAGATGAATCAATGAAAGAACACAGAATAGAACAGAATAGGATAGAATAGGATAGGATAATGGTTAAGAATTTGTTCTAGAGTCAGGAAGATCTGTATTTGAATCACCACTCTGCCTCTTAATTCCTGTGACTTAGAGTATTTACTTAACAATTAATTTTCCTCATTCATGAAAGAGATTATAATAGTACCTTTTCAGAGATTATTTATTAGGAGTAAATGTGATAAAGCATATAAAACTCACATCCAAGTGCCTGGAACATTTAAGTTCTTAATAGATGCTATAAAAATAATTATTACTGTTACTACATATTTATGGAAGAGATGTAGTCAGCTTTCTAAATCAAGTTTTTTTGTTTTCCTTTTTTCTGTAGCTTGGTTCAAATCTGTGACTAGGTGAGAATAATAAGAAGAAAATAAATGGGGACACTTTTCTCCATCATCCCTAAGAAAGTATATGTGAGAGTAAAAGTGGGAAATGTGAAAATAGTCATCATGGACACAGGTTAAATAGATTAAATAAAACTATAGTCACAGAATTCTAGATCAGAAAAAAAATATATACCAGTAATTATTATAATTCTTTTAGAGTGGCGAAAAGGGCAATTCATTTAGCCTCTGTTTCTAGGCTGGACTTAGGTAAGTCATTCAAAGTAGTTTGCCATCTAAATGAGTCTAATAGATAAGTATGAAGGATTACTTCAAAAATCTTTCACTGACATTTGTCTCAGTGTTTAATCACTTGGTATCATCAGATTCTCCTTCAAATAGCCTTTAACCTATTTCTATAATTTTTATCTATTTTATCCAGTTTGGACTAGTACTAATCCAAAAACCACAGATCTCTGTTTTATGAGTCTCAACTTCATTACTTTAATTAATCAAGTTATTCATTGATCCTTGTGCCAAGTATTAGACTGGGCTTGATGACAAGTTCTAATTCATGATCCTCCTTACTGTTATCTGACCTCCTTGGAGTCCTCGAGTTCCTTTCTTCTTTTTTAATAGTCTTATTTTCATTTTGTTGATCTTCTTTGAATGAGCTCCAATTTCTCTACAACTCTCATAAATACTTCAGGAAAGGCTTGATTATTGCCAAATATGGGAGAAAGATTACTACTCATGATAAGCTTGTCATACTCCTATTAATATACTCCAGCATAATGTTAGCTTTTTAAATAATTGCTTTATGCTGCTGAATCATCCAATTTGTGTTATATGATGAATTTTAAGTCATTTTCCCCCTCAGTACTTGAGCACACAACGTCTTTCTTAAATCAATTGAATTTGTTATTTGTTCCTCTTCGTACAATATTTCATTTAAACTTATTAAAATCAGTCCTACTTTTTAAAGTTGGATTTTTGTTTTGCAAATTCTAGTTCTTATCTTTTTTTAAATTAGCAATTCTCCCTATACCCTTCCTACTTTGGTTCAATTCAACCCAATATTTGGCACCTATTACATGTTAGGTGTTGTGCTAGATATTAATGCTACAAAATGGATAAACACAGGTCTTATTAAGAAGTTCTCAAAATAGAGGTGACAGAAAATTCTAAGTGCCACGGTGGAGGAATCCATCCAGTCAGAGAGAGGTCATTGGTTAGACTTCCTGGTGGAGGTAATGCTAACCTGTGCTGCTTGAGTGGGAATTAAGTAATGAGGAAGATAGGAGTACAGCATTCCAGGCAGAGGGGACTGTACAATCAAAAGTTTAGAGCTTGTAACAATAAATACATGTGGGGACTATAAACAGCTTCTCATCATTAGTATAAAATGCAAGCTGAGGAACGGTGAGAAACTTAAACATCATTTCAATGTCACTAAGGAACTAACAAAACGTTGTATAATCTTTGGCTATTTGGTGGTTAATCATCCTTAAGACAGTTGATCCTCATTATTTGCAGATTCCATATTTGTGAATTTTCCTACATTCTGACATTTATTGGTAACCCCAAATTAATATTCAGGTGCATTTGTGGTTCGTGGACATGCACAGAGTGGTGAAAATTTTAGGTTACTCAAGCAGCACATTACCAGCTGAAGTCAAACAAGGCGACGCCTCCTTCTCTTATTTCAGCTTTCATACGATAAACAAATATCCTTTTGGAGGCCTATTGAGTGCCATGTGTTTTTGCATTTTGGGGGGCTTTTTGTTGGTGATTTGATGATTTAACATGGCCCCAACCATAATACTGAAGTGCTATCCAGTGTTCCTAGGGGCAAGAAGGCTGTGTTTCATGGGGAAGATATGCCTGTTAGGTAACCATCATAATTAATAAGGTTACACATGAAGAGAGCTCTATCTCCAAACAAAATCATCATCATATTGCCTAAATTTAGNAATCTTAAATTTTCATTAAAACTCTCCTTTGGCAACTTTCTTCTCTTATTTTGTTCTCTAACCCTTTACTCTCATAAAGGGTGACACAACTTTTTAGGAGAGAGCAACAGATTATTTGGATACAGTAGAAGCAATGTTTTGATTTTGTCTTGAGAATTTTAAATTGCCCTATATCAAATTGTCCCATATCTGATGTTTCACAACTTTTATAGTTGAGGTCATGTACTTTTGATGGTGTTATCACAGTTCCAGCTCTTTTATCCATACACACACTCACACATGCACTCCCACAAACATTTCCGTTCTAGAAATTTGAGGAAGGGGAACACGTTTTTTTATCCACTCTCCATCCTGCCACCTCTCCATGTAGGCTCACTACACAGTTCTCTTTGACTTCATTGAGACTCCCAGACCCTCCAACACTCATTTTTCTTTTACTCTGTCAAGTTGTTTCTGGCTTCATTTTAATCAGTAATATGTCTAAATTTCATGACTACTTGACTTGCTTTTTTGAAAACTATCCTCAAATCTTTTTTTTTTTCCATTGAACCAGCCCAGAAAACCATGAACTCTAGGTCAATAACAATGATCCAAAATAGCACTAATTATTGCATACTTCACATGTTTCATCTTGGCTTTATCTAATGCAACCTTCACAATGATCTTATGAGGAGAATATAAGTATCCCCGACGCACAGATAAGGAAACCAAGGATCAGCAAGTTTCAATAACTTGTTCATGGTATTTCTGAAGTTGGAATCTGTGGTTCTTAAACTCCAGTATGTGAAAATTTTATCCAAGTACTTATTAAGATTTCTAGGTCTCACCTTACAGATTCTGACTTGAGAGAGTTTGCAAGTGGTATAAGAATTTGCATGCTTGGAAAGCTCCCATGATAGCTCTGACTATGAGGCTCACTTGAGGCTTCCATCACAGTCCTTTCAGTAGGGCCTCATGTAGGTTTTCCCTGGTAGAGGGAGACTAACTGGAGGGAGAAGGCAGCTTGGG
>NW_017732543.1:312837-314643 GCF_001890085.2 Hipposideros armiger
GTGAAAAACTTAAAAGAACTTTTTGACAACAATTCATGATTCTTGCATCACAACAATGTATCAGCTCACACAGCACTGTCTGTGAGGGAGTTTATAGCCAGTCAACAAATAACCGTATAGGAACACCCTCCCTATTCACCTGATCTGGCCCCCAATGACTTCTTTCTTTACCCAAAGATAAAGGAAATATTGAAAGGAAGATATTTTTATGACATTCAGAACATCAATAGTAATAAGATGACAGCTCTGATGGCCATTCCAGAAAAAGAGTTCCAAAATTCCCTTGAAGGGTGGACTAGGCACTGGCATTGGTGCATAGCTTCCTAAGGGGAGTACTTCGAAGGTGACTGTAGTGATATTCAGCAACCCTAGCACTTTTTCTAGGAAGAGTTCATGAACTTAATTATCAGACATTCATATAACTATATTTAATTATAGTCGACATTCTATATTATTTTATATTAGTTTTAGGTGTATAGCACAGAGGTTAGGCATTTGTATAATCTTTGAAATGATCCCCCTGATAAGTTCAGTACCCATCTAACACCCCACATAGTCCATACAACATTATTGATTATATTACCCATACTGTATTTCACATCCCCTGAAATGTGCTATTTTAACGAAGACATCAGCCAAGACAAGGGGAATTTTCTGAGTTTCAAGCCATTAAAATTACGTTTCACTTTTGTTCTTTTTAAAATTTGTGTGAGATCCAGCATATAGCCTCTCACATCATAGTCAACATAACTTTACAGGCTCTCCTCCCAAGCAATAGCTCAATGCTCTAGGCCAGGGGTCAGCAAACTTTTGGAATGGAAGAGCCAATACTGTCTCTCACAACAATCTAAAAATTATTCGAGAGCCATAAAACAAATGAAATCACCATTATGTGAATAATATCCTTTAAAAATTTCATAAATGAAACTATGCTAGCTTTATTTTCGTTTTCAATTTTACTTCAGAGCTACATGTATGTGTCCAAAGAGCCACATGTACTCACGAGCTGCAGTTTGCCGACCCCTGCTCTAGGCAATGTGTATTAAAAATAATTAAACTACTGAAGACAATTTGTAAGTTGCACTTTCCAAGAATTTTTCAAGACAATCTTTTTGTTGTTGTTTTTGCAAAACTGTGTGAAATTAAATAAGTTTGATGGTTTGAGAAAATAAACTTTGTAAAAAAACTATTAAAATATTGGTGAACAATGAATAAATTTTGTAAGCATTATTTCTGCAATAGAAAAGGTCACATCTTCAGATTTTAATAAAAATTCTACTTCATCTTTTTTTTTTCTTGCCAATATTCAAACACTCCCCCACTTTGCTCTGTACAAAACTGTCAGTCAACCCATGATAATTATTGCTTCTTTCTCGTACGGTGTGTCCACCTCAACTCTTTTGTCATTTCTTTATGAAGATAAGCAACTCCAATTATAACCTTGTTAGTAAAATGCCCTGTTCTACTATGCTTCATTTCACCTTATTCTTATTCTCTCTGACCCACTATGGGGGAAAAAAAAATCTTGCTTCTCCCAAAACTTTTTTTAAACCCCTTCCCTTTTTTATCTTTTTCTAATTTCAGATATACTAATTGTCCTATTCTGCTATGTCTTTGTTTTTTCTCTAATGCCTAACCAGAGGGTCTAGTGGGGCCAACTTCCTCTTTGCCTCATATTGCCATTTTAAAAGACATTTAAAGTGCCACATTAATATATATATATATATATATATATATATATATATATATATATATATATATATAATCAACATAAGCCATATATAGGGGGTGCCCAAAAAAAAGGAT
>NW_017732543.1:315058-402409 GCF_001890085.2 Hipposideros armiger
CACAGTGAGCGGCCGTCCAGAAGCCGGCGACTGATCTGCCTCACCCGGGAAGAGTGCAATGATGGTGCCAACTTGGGCCAGTGAAGCAACATCCTTCACTACTAGACTGAAGAACAAAACGACAGCAACTTGTCTGTTCCCCTTCTCCCAATTCCCCAGTGCTGTCCCCATCTCCCCAATTCCCCAATTAAAAAAAAATTGTAGTACAATGAATGATGTTAGCATTTATTTAATTAACACCATCTTTTGAGTGAATGTCATATTACACATTGCTACTATAATTCAATTGAACTTCGAAAAGTAATACATACATAACATCTCTTAAAATGTGTATGCATCTTTTTGTCACCCCCAGTATACATATAAAATCAGATCAAGTCTATCCCACTTTTCTGTATCATTCTTTTAGAATTATTATTGACACTCTTTCCTCACTTACATTTCTCCTTTAGCTTGTACATTGCATCAGTTTTATCTGTTTTAGCACCCAAGTTCCTTTAGACCTTTTAACCCCTAGAGAACTGCATTTTTATGGCTCCCACTGCTGGAAGTAGCCATTACAAGGTACTGCATCTTCTCTGAAATCTCCATGTCAGCACCTTTTCTCCTCCACCAGATTACTTTCAACTTAATACCCCCACTTAGCTGCTCTGTAACCTAATAAGCAAAAATGTAATTAATGTATTTAGAATCATAGAATAGCAAAGGTTTCTGTAGCAGTAACCCCTTTTCTCTTCTAAATTTTTGGATCAGTTACTTCAGTACTAGTATAATCAATGCTCTCACTTCTTGAAACTTCTCAATCCATCTATATCAATACCAAATCAGAATTCCTTCCTAATAACCATTGCTTAAGCTCCTATAACAAGCCCACAGAGTAATCCTTAGCGAGCATACAAAACCTTGGGGCACTGAACAATTACGGATTCTTGTTTTCCATTTTCAACTGGACTTTGTCACTGCCTAGCACTGCTTTTATCCGTGTCTTATTAATTCCCCAGTGAATTTTCCCTACTTGTCGTTCTCTGTGTTGAAGAGTTACTGGAAGCCCTCAGTCTTATGTCCTTCAATCCTTATAGTTGACATTTAGATTTATTTTTATAGAGATGAGATTATTTATTGAAACAATCAACACTAGGGCTACTAAAAAATGAAATTAAAGGAGGCTTGGAGTAGAAAACAATTTGCATCAGAAGATTCTAACACGATCAGAGTGTGGGCAGAAACTGATCATAATGACTGCAGTCCATAAAGGTAAAGAACCTGGTAACTTTCCGTTCAGGGAGTAAGAGAAATAGCCTAAGCTGTCAGTACAAGGAGGAGCTTTAGGAGAGTGAAATAGATCCATCTTGAAGGGCTTGAGGAGAGTCTAAAAAGGCTTAGCATAGGAGCTGGAATATAGGCTGGGAACATGGCACAGGGGCCAAGGGGGAAAAAAACCCTTCAGGACTCAGCTCCAAAGAAAGAGAACACATGATGAAGCACAACATGAGCAGGAGGTTTAGGGCCCAAAAGCAAGAATGATCTCCCTGTCAGGTGATGCCCTTGGAGGGTGGGATCCTAGAGCTAAAACAGCCCCAGGAGGCAGGGACTGAACTAGATCCACAGTAAGAGTAGAACTAATCCTATGGAGGGAACAAATCAGTTAGGTGATAAGAAGAAGTGAAGAGAATGTTGCCAAACAGCATCTTGGCACAGATTTTTCTCCCTCCCCTTTCCCCATGTCTTCAAATTAACATATATTTGTATCTTTAAAAACGTTTTCTTTTTTCAGGTTCATAGGAGAAAATTTCTTTGAATGTAACTATGAAGCTGTTTTGTTATTGCTTTGGCAACAGGACATTTGATATTGAAGAGTCCATAAAGGATCTATTGAATTATTTTAATTTTCTCTGTTTAAGAGTTGTGCCTTAAACCAGGACAGATTCACGCTCTCAGTTATCCATGAATATTGTACTTTAAGGGTCATATTACAAAGAAGACAACAGGAACATGTTATGATATCATCATTTTATTGACCTAGGATGACGGAGTGATGGTCTCAATTTAGATTCATTGAATAGCTTTTATCCTGAGAATAGCTGTGGTTTCATATGAGTTCCTCTTTTTTCTTTGTTTGATTTTTTTTTAATGCTTCCCAGCATTCACTTGGATTAGAATATTGAAACCATGCTACAAAACTAGAGAGGCTTGTTGGAAGGCAATTTGTAGCAAAAAAGGATCAAATTATAGGATGTTCCTATGTGTGTAGCAACTGAGGCCCCAACAGCAAATACTTAACTAATCTTTATTTGCAAAACCCGCAATATTCTATTAAGAAAAATAAAGGTAACCATTCACCTCAAGTTAAACCATACTTCCTTCTACTTCCTTCTAGAACATTGTTCTTACAGTCCTCTTTTTAGAAGTTTCATATGGGTTCCTGAACTCCTGTCTTCAATTTCCTCCTCACTCTGTCTTTCTAAAAAATTAAATAAATCATTTCTTTTAACTTGACTTAGCTTGCATTTTAACCCTCTCTTTTCTTTTTTCTGGCAACTTTTCAGTTAAATACTGTCATTGTTAGCTCGATCTTGAAGAAATCATACAAAGTCATTTGGACCTCTGTCTTTAATATAAAAAAAAAGTTGGTCTAATAATTCTTAAATGTGTTTTTGGTAACAAAGTCCTATAATTCTAAAAACATGTTTTTAAAGAGCTACAATTTTACAGAATTTTTAGAACTAAAAGCTATATATGAGATACGTTGGTTAAACTCCCTATTTTACAAAAAAAAATATATTATGTAAAATAGAGTATGTGCTTGAATAATATTTTTTCTCATTGATTTATATTTTCCTATTTGATAACATCAATACATACCATATAAATTCATAAATAGTTGTGATTACTGTTATTTTTATGAAAATGAAGTACAGTTCTATAAACGCTTATGGTATAATAATCCACTAAACTTTTTTCTTTTATGTGAATGAAATTCAAGCCATATTCTGAGAGCCAAAGAGAAACCCAACCATGTTCCTCAGATTCTCGGTTAACTGGGCTGACACAAACCTTCTTGGTCTGGTCCCAGGAGTTCCTACAATGCCTCAAGAAAGAATTTCCCTATGATATATATGCCTCTCAAAGATACTGAAAAGGAAAGAAACGGGAAAAAAATATTTTTTGGTATACCTTTTGAGTGCTTTTCACCTTTTGGTGTTTTGAAAAAAAGCTGGTATGGAGTTGCATTTTGCTCTCAATTATTTTAGATATCAAACTAATGTTACTTTGAATGGAAAAGGATAATAAAACGAGCCACAGGACGCTTGGGCTTTGCACATTCTATTATTTATATATTATAAAGGTTACTGAATGATGTTTGCCCAAGGATGCTGTGCCTATTAAATGAGATAATGTATGTGAAGAATCTAGAGCATAAGAAAAATCAGTATAGGTCCTTTTCTTTTCCTATATGATTAGAGAAGGGTAGAGGAAGATCCATCATCAGCATTCCTTTTGTTTTTTTTTTTTACTTTCTAACTTGTATATCACCACCACATCTTTGTTCACAAAGTTCTCAAACATAGTAAGTCCAAGATGATGCAAGGGCAGTGTTTTGCAAAATGTGGTTTCCCAGATCAGCATCACCAGCATACTTGAGCACTTAGAAAAGCAATCTAGGGTCCCATCCCAGACACACTGAATCAGAAAGTCTGGGGTGAGTCTCAGGTGGGTTCCCAGCACTGTTTTATAACAAGGCTTCCAGGTGACACTGATGCACCAGACGTTAAGAATCACCAGCACAGGGACTTTGTCACTTTCTTTTGCAAAAGGGCCTCCTTACCTGGCCTAGGGGGTAGGGATTGCATTCTTTACTAATTAGTATCTACACAGAAATTTACATCAGAGATTTAACATAATCAACCCCATATGATTCTCTTCGCAGACACAAAATATATCCCAGGTCTTCAACACCGAATTGGGGAAATATTTCTTGGCTTAGCTATTTTGTGCTTGCCAATGGCACTCTAATTTGACATCAATACTATTTTCCCTGCCTCTTGCTTATGGTATAAAGTGTGTGTTCCTTTGGGGAATGTTATGATCTGCTTCAGTGGCTGATTCATAAATTCAATTTTTTTGTTTTGTTTTATAGTTTGATTTCTCATTGGGTGAAGCTCCCAGCGTCTCTCCTTGCACCACTTATGAAAAATATAAACATTAAAACTGGAACAAGTTATTGAGAGCCATTTTTAGTGACTACCCTGGGCAATTTTCAGGAATGATCTAAGAAGGCACTATTTATCATTCTCTGACAAAGTGTCTCCAGCGTATTATTCATAAATGTTTGACTCTCACAGGTTAGAAATTTCCTAGTAGATGATATAAGGTGTCATGATTTTGTACCAACCAGTTGGATTACCACCAACAACAATTAGCTTACACTCTTCCATTTTCATAGTATACGCAGCTTAGAATCAATATACCACAAAACTTTTGTAGACAAATAGGCATCACAATGCAAATGCATCACTATGCATTTACTCTCTGGTTTTAAGAGTGAATCTATACTTATTCACTTAAGTAACTTAATAGCTTGACGACTTTTCGATAAACTGTTCAACATTATATAGTTTTTCTGCTGTAAAAGACAAGCATGCAAGTCATATTGGCATTGGACCTGTATAATGAGGCCTCCCCATTTCTGTAGCTATTTTGGCTGCAACTAATACACACTTGAGTCACTCCAAGATAAATAATTGTCTTAAGTATCACATAGAAATCCATTTTCCAATGTCTTAGCTAGGATGCCATAGTATTTTATTGCATCCTTCAAATGCTTGTGCAGAAGTTCCTTTCAACCACCTACTTAGGATCTAGATGTCCCTGTTGATGTGACAGTTCATGACACTAGCATTTGAGCACTTACTTATGTTCCAGGCATTGCTTTTGGAGCAGAGGGGATACTGTGGGGTAGCATTCCATGGGAAAGCTCGGAGGGGATCATGGGTTTGGGTTATACTGGACACATTCTTGGGTGCAAGTGGTTTGAAGTCTGCGAACGGGTGATGCTGTGTGTGGCATTCCCATCAGGCAGTCTTCTAATGAGGACTTTGCTCCCACACAGCTCCTGGCCTCCAGATAATTCTCCATTCCCTGTACCTCCTGGGCCTCACCTCCACTCATGTTTGTTCTCTAAGCTTGGGGCTCCTGGCATTCAAGCTTTCCTCCTTGGTCTCCCTTTCTTCCCAGTCTGCTTTGGCATCCTATACACACTCCCTTTTACCCCTCCATGAATAGGCCTTCTTATCTCCCTTTCTTTCACAGTGGCTCATTTTGGACAATAAGATGTGTCCTGCTTATCCATTCCAACTTGAACTCCTATTATTAGCAGCAAAACGGTCTCCTCTACTTCCACTAGAGGGCAGTGAAAGCTCAATCTTTCTAAAGACAATTGCTTGCTATCCTGTGGATAGTCACTGGGCCTCCAGGTGTCTTTAATCAGCTGACTTATTCTAGAAAGTGTTTCAAAAAAGGTGAGGAGAGTATTTGGGAATAGGGAACAGATGCAGGGAGTAGGGAACTCTCCCTCTGTTTGGAGAAATACTTTATTCCTAAGATCTAGAGACAATGGGCTTCTCCATCTACAATGCTCAATGTGTGAACTAATGAAGCTATGGATGGCCTGAGTGTACCATCAATGGCTTCTGAGGGCATTATAGTAGCCTCCTTATCCACAGGGGATATCTTCCAAGACCTCCAGTGAATGCCTGAAGCCACAGATGGTACCGAACCCTATATTTACCATGTTTTTTTTCTGTACCTACACACCTACAATAAAGTTTAAATTATAAATTAGGCACAGTAAGAGATTAATAACAATACCCAATAATAAAATAGACCAAGTATAACAATATACTGTAATCAAAGTTATGTGAATGTGGTCTCTCTCTGCCTGTCTCAAAATATCTTATTGTACTGTACTTACCTTCTTGTGATGATGTGTTCACTGCAGGTAACTGAAACTGCAGAAAGCAAACCATGGCTAAGGGGGGACTACCTACAGGAAAACTCCAGCCTGTGTGCTACATTGGCTGAAGTATCTTCCCTGACTGCCCTGACTTATAAAAGAAAATTAAAAAGTACCATTGTGACAGTACTGGCTGCCGGATCTATCATGTATGTAATAAATGGTCTCTTGACTATAGGTTGGCCAGGAAATAATGACCTTTGTGTTCTGACTTGAAAATGTGAGTCAGGTCTGTCCAACGTTTGCTTCTATAAACTTAAATTTGGACTAAGAGACATGTGAAATTCTTTCTAGTTAGCAATGGGCATTTAAGGAGAAAAGTTATGATATAGTGAAAAGGTCCAAGGAAGCCATATGTAAATCAAAGTTATGAGGGAGCATAAAATAATGACAAAGCTGATGTGGTATAGAGCAGATAGCACCTGAGAGAGGAGAAAATAGATGATCTCCACAGTGAGCTTCTCATGGCTTTTCACTTATATTCTATGGGTGTCTTTATGTAAAATCAACCACTTTTAATTTTAAAAACTCAGCTTCTTTTTGGTATATTCCAAATAGTCATTTGATTCTCTTTAGACCATTCTCTACCAGGTTTCTCTTGTCCCTAACAGCATTTAGAGGCTTATCTGAGTTCTCATCCTGTTAAAGGCCATCCCTCAGTGATTAGAGTTAAAGCTTTTTGAAGACTCCTGTGTTACTGCTAGCAATAAGACCACTTTCCAGCACTCTGCTGATTGCTCTTGTCAAGTAGCATCTTACTAGAAGTCTGAAGACTCTCTTAACCCCTGAGATAAAGGATTTGGTTGACCTATCCCAAGATGAACCTATGAAGTGGTGATTCCCATTCTGGGAATCTCTTAGTTGCTTTTTCTTTTTGCTTCTGGCTCTTGGAATGGTCTTCTCTTTAAGACTGGCTTGCTCTGAGGAGTCCATTAGCAGTCTAACTCTACTCAGATCTTTCATGAGCTGGCCAAGAGTTATAGACTGTCATTTCACCCACTTATTTCCATAGGAACAGAGATGAGCTCACTTGTTCCTGTAGGTTTAAGATTAACCCACCACTATTTTAACTTTAAATAAATGAGTTAAACTCAGATTGAATAGCCCCTTTAATAGTCTCTTTACTTGTCACTTGTGCCCTTCAAACCACTTTGTCTTCCACTGGGGAGAAATCACAGATAGACAGTACCCAGACATATGTCATTACTTCTCCATACCCTTTGTCCTAAAGGTCAGGCACATGGAATTCAATCTTTCTCATTTCATAAAGGTCCTAAACTAAAATACCACTGCAGTTTACTACTCAGTTCTGTTTCTCTTGACCCCTGATTGAATTGTGTCTGATTTATATGGTTCTATCCATTGAACACTAGGACAGAGCCATATGCTGTGTATTTGGTTTCTTCTCTTTTTTTTACAGATTCACCCTGTATTATCAGTGGTGTGAGATGTAGATTAAGATTCTAACTACTAGAGTGTGCCATGGTGAAAATACAAAGAAGCACATATTGAGATAAAGAAGAGTTCACTTGCCAATTAATGCAATATAGAGAGGATGTATTATAGAAACGTATACTTGAAACCTATATAATTTTGCTAACAATGTCACCCCAATAAATTTAATAAAAGAAGAATAGTTTACTTGATAAGCAAAATCTCAGGTAAGGGGTAAATTGAAAGGGACCAGTAAATTGAAATAAATTCATTTGAATTTAGAAAAGCAAATATCTTTAGACCGTCTGCACATTTGCAGTATAGGATTTTCCTCTTTAGCAACAGACTATTTAGCAACAGACTGTACCATTTTAATAGCTTTCTAACTGATTTCCCTGCATCCATTTTCTTGTCCATGATACACTTGCCACCAATATGTTCTACCAATGTTTTCTACCAAAACACAGAGGAGATCAAGTGACTTTTCTCTTCATAAACCTGCAGCATCTTTCTTTTGTCAAGCAAGGTCATCATGTACATACAAAGTCATTGTAAGCATTTTGATTAATCCATCCTCTAGTACTGTGCCCATCAGGTCTCTTTAAAATGCAAACCTCAGCAACCTCACCATATACTACAATCTTAAGCTAACCCCTTAGTGACTGCCAGCACCTACTAAGTGGTGAAGTTACAGCTCATGCAAAACTAGCCACAACCTGAGCTATCTGAGGGTCCCCTCAGGTTTTGCCATGTCTCTTTTTCATGATGGCCTTTTTGTAGAATATTCTTCCCTGTCTTTGTGGACAATTTCTTCTAATTTTCAATACTTAGATCAGGATGACCCTGCACTGTGTGTTTTCTTTAACTCATCACTATGACATGGCAAAATGATGAGTATCTTTCTCCCAAAGAGCCTGATGTTTCTTATTATTCTTTGTGTCCCCAGCAAGCAGAGCTTCATAGTCAGCATATAGTGTGCTTCGTTAGAGGATGTGTGTTGGAGAAAGAAAGGAAGACAGCTGTCTGCCCTCTCAGGATTAACCCGGCAGTGGAAAACCACTTTTGTCAAGGATCCTCATTCAACGAGTTTTCAATATAAGGGCATAAAGTCCTGCCATTCTTTCTCCAACCTGGGACAATTCTAATCGTGCATCTAGCTTTAGGGCTTCCTGCAGGATTGGTCAAAGCCATTGTTGGGCACACAATGCTCCTTGACTTTTCTCTCAACCATTAGGGATTAGAAGGATTACCCTTTTCTTTGACCTCCCTTCCCCAGGTGTTGTCTAATGATCTGCATGAAACATTCCATCTCCAAATCTACTTACTGAGGAATTCAACCCATAAGGGTACCAGGAGTGCTCCAGGGAAGCAGAAGATACTTAGGAGTTTGGAAACTGGATTATTCACCATGCAGCTAGCAACTGAACCCTAATCCTGGTATTTGGAGGGCACATATAGCCTCTGGCACAAAGTTGTAGTCTAGTTGTTAAAATTTCCACCTGTGTGAACTGGAATGGTATAATAGTATAGTAATGAAAGAGAATATACTAACATTGTGTCACTAGTTTGAGAACTATGGGGACAATAGTTTGTTATAAGGTCAATGAAAATGAGTGTCTCTTGCTCAACTTAATTGATTATCTGGAAAATGATAACAACAAGCTGAGAGTGATTAATCATCAATTGAAAGCTAATAAAAAGTCAGAGGGCCTCTTTGGTAGCATGCAAAGGAGTTCTCATTCCTTTAGAAGGAGGACAGAGAACACTGAGAACAAGGATAGAGACTTAATCAATAGAATAATCAAACTAGAAGAATGTTTAAACTCCCAGATGGGGCAGGTCTGCTATGAAGGTCCGGACAGTCGCTGGAGAAGAATAGAATTGTAACATATGGTTTGGAGATATTTGAGTTGATGCACTGACTAAATATTGAAACGGTGGCTTCCCTACTATCTGTATGAGCCTACAGAAATGACCCACTACTTCTTATCAAAACTAGACCTCCTTCCCCCCTTGAAGACAATGCAGAGCCTCTTCCACAGAAGACTTTTGCACACCCCTCCCCCAGCAGTGTCCCCACCTCCCCTTTTAACCACTAAGCCTATTGCTAATGTTATATAACAGAATAACCCAGCAAGGGACCTGTTGGGCCTGATAAAGGAGCAAAGACAGTATATTCTAAAGAAGTTTCAAGACCTTGCAGGAGTTGTAGCTACTCAACCAATATGTGTGAGATGCACATAACTAAAGTTCCTTTAAATCTGATGCTACTGTACTGTGGAGCGACATTATGCTCAATTCCTCCCACAAGAGCAGTTTAAACATCAAGTTAGTCCACTCCACTGGCTAGGAGCCAGTCTTTTCACTACCTTCACAATATATTCTCAGCCCAGTCACTTCTGATCTTCATTACTATCATTCTTCTCCTAGCCACACTGTTCTTTCACCTGTATGTCTGCTCTAACCTCTTAGTTCAGCTTCTGTTTGTCCCCTACTATCTATTCTGTATAGGCAGTGTGATCTTTTTCAAAATGTAAATCAGACCACGCCATTCTTCAAAACCATTCAATGCCTTCCTAATGCTATCATATTTCAAAATGCCTAGAACAGTGTTTGGCAACATTAAATGGGCTCACTAAGTATTTGCTAAATAAGTTAATCAGAAATGGTTACCTATGTAACTTTGCTAACAATTGTCACCCCAATACACTTTAATTAAAAAAAGAAAGAAGAAAGAAAGAAAGAAAGAAAGAAAGAAAGAAAGAAAGAAAAAGAAAGAAATGGGCCACTGATCCAACTGTGGTTTATGACATGCTAGTGGAAATGCATTAAGTGTCTTTTATGAAAGGTTCATCATTTCTAAGATAGAGCAACAGGAAGAGACAAAAATCTCTCTTCTTCCTCTGGATGCATTTATGCTGAAAATGGAATTGCAGCAGTCATCTTTGAAGCAGTCGGAAGAGGAAACGTGTACAAAGATTGAATTATATGGAGAGATGGAGAGAACTGGGTCCTTGATGATACACTGAGCTATCAATCTGAGCCTTCCCTACTAGGGGCATACAATTGTGAGAGGGAGTAAATGTCTAACTGGTTATGCCAGTGTTCTTAGAATATAATTTTACTCATGGTTTCCTTCCTCACAGTCCTTCCTACCACGCAATTCCGTACACCTGATTCTTTAGATACGTCGAAACTCCAGATGTCCAATTTTTCATCTGTGCTTTTGCTCAGGCATTCCCTCAATCACTTGCTTCTACACATGTAAAATTCTACTCACCTCTAACACTTCCTCTTACATGGTCCAATCCAGAAGTTTCCTTCCCTGCCATGCCTTCCTGACACCTCTCCGCTGCACTACAATCACGCTTTCTGCTGTAGCTCCACAACTCATTGCTTATCTTTTAAGAGTTAATCAACGTTACAACTATGAAACAAATATCTAAAATTGATATGATGCTTCTTTTTTCCTTTGGGAAAATAAAGAACATTAAGAAAACATTTTAACAAGAACAACTTAGAAGTAAAACATAATTTTATCATCTTCAAAATTTTATAGATTATAAAATTGGAGCTGGAAAAAAACTTTCTCTAGAATTCATGAAATAATGCTTTAGATTGGGTTTCTCACTTTTCTTGAGATGATTCTGCTTTCACACAAAGTTTTGTTCAAGATGGATTACTGATTCTAGAAAGGAAAGAGGTAGGTGACTCATTTTTTCCGTCCCTGCACAGAATAAATAAATCACTGAATTTAACATCTTGATTTTGTTTTCCAAAGCATTGACTTTCTTAGATTTTTTTTTAATATTTACATTTGAAAATAAAACCAAATAACCAATTATATGAACAAAGATATTCACTTCATCTGTTATGTTATTTAAAATAACTTGAAAATCTTCCCAGTTTTATATTTAATTATGTTATATTTTTTCTATATGGATATATTGTTAATAAAGGTTACTAAAACTTAATATTTTGAACATATTTCTGTACTCTAAGTTTGTTAAAGTAAGAGGAAGCCCAATGGTGTGAGAATAAGCATTGGTGAGTCAGAAATCTGAAGGTCAGCCTCATTCTGTTTTTTAAAATAACTTCAGACAAATGGTTTCACCCTCTGTTTAACTTGTATAAACATGGTCATTTCCCTTGTCTTCTACCAGATGTATTCATTCAATGACTTATGTATTTTGAACCTAGAAAAACACTGTGTCGGTCTCTGTAGGAGAAAAAATTTAAGTGTACAGAGGGTGCCAAAAAATGTATGCACGTTTTAAGAAAGGAAAACTATATTAAAATTTTAATAATATATACTGATAACAAAAGAGGAATACAAGTCACGTTTGACTTCTACAATTACAAGAGGTGCTCAAACTAGTTACCATCAGCGTCCAGACACTTCTGATTATGGCAAACTACTGCTTGAGCAATGCTGACCAAAGTGTCCACTTGTATACATTTTTTTGGCACCCATAGTATACATAAAAAACACGTTACTTCTTTTAAGCACTTTACAATCTAGCTGAGTGAATAACGTGATGCAGTCTATACTATTTCATGAGTGGTACTTACTGAAATAACTATAAAAAACCATATAGGTCTCTGCCAGGCAGGTGATCATGAAAGACTTCACAGAGGAGGTATGCTTTGAACTTTGACCTTCATGTTTTTGAAGGGATTAAGAGCAGGGATTGTAGAGTAAGACTGCTCTGTTCAAACTTCAGCTCATCTGGAATGAATGCTTACTATCTGTAGACATAACAATACCTATTTTATAGGGCTGATGAAAGATTTAAAGAATTTAATATGTGCAAAGTCTTAGATCAGTGTCTTTTATGTTGTATGAGCTTAAAAATGTTAACCATCATTTTATTAGGTGGCGAGCAATGGTAAAGCATTCCAAGCAAGGAAAGCCACAGGAGCAGACATCTTCAGGAGGACTCTGTTGACCTCTTGTGTTAGTTTCCTGGGGCTGCCACAACTTATCAACACAAACTGGATGGCTTAAAACAAAAGACATTTATTTTCTCATGCTCTGGAGGCCATAAGTCTGAAATCAAGATGTCATCTGGGGCACAGTCCCTCAGAAAGCTTTAGGGAGAATGGTTCCTTATTTCTTTCAGCTTCTGCTGGCTCCTGGTGTTTCTTGGCTTGGATAGCTCCAATCTCTGCCACCATCTTCACATGACCTTCTCTTCTGTGTCTTCTCTCTTTCTCTACTCTTATAAGGACAGATGTCATTAGATTTAGGACCTACCCTAATCTAGGGTGACCTCATCTCAAGATCCTTAACTTAATTACATCTGTAAAGACTCCTTTTCCAATTAAGATCACATTTACAGGTTCCAGGTAGACAAATCTCTTAGGAGACCACTCCTAAAATTAATATAGCTATTTATAGAAATTTAAAAGTACTTAAAGAGGAGCTTTAGAATAGAATTACAAAAATGAAAAGGTGGCTTTAAATACTGGCACAAGGTTAGTAATATATCCTATTGACTTTGGCAAGCCAAAAATTTGAGTGACAAGATGAAGGCTGTGATTTAGAAAGATTAATCTGGTGGCCAGAATTTGCTGAGCAGAGAAGAACCTGGAGGCAAAGACTAGATAGGAGATATGTGTGAAAAGCTTCAGGGAGGTTCAGACTTGGTCCAGGGTCATGATTCTGGAAATCAGAAACATGCCTTGAGGCAAATATTTAAAGAACTTGATGAAAAATTTGTTGAGAGTGGTTAAGAATATGGGACAATTGAAGGACTCCTCTCAGATTTTTTTGCATTAGTTACTCAGAAAATTCTAGTAGCATTTTCAAAGGCAGACTTAAGTCCGAAGTGGGAGCTATTGTGAGGATAAGGTGATTCAATTTTTTTGTGTGTGGGGGCGTGGGGGATATTGAATTTGTATTGGGTATTCAGGACCATATCCTAGAAAAGAATAAAGGCTTGAAATATAGACATGAGAGTCTTTTTTATAATTATGATTCAATGTTCCTGAGAGAGTTTATATCCAAAAGCTTTAAGACACTCTGTTCAGAGATAGTCTTTAAAATGCCATATAAGGTAATGTTGTTATTTGGGAACTTGGCTAGAAGAGGGAA
Organism: Hipposideros armiger; assembly: GCF_001890085.2. Lineage (NCBI taxonomy): Eukaryota > Metazoa > Chordata > Mammalia > Chiroptera > Hipposideridae > Hipposideros > Hipposideros armiger. The sequence goes on from NW_017732543.1 coordinate 328,603, forward strand.
ATTATAATTTAACACTTATTGAACCATTCTGCCAAAACCCATTTTTATGAGATAAAATAAATATAACAACTCTCCTCCCTTTCCATCTTTATTAGGAAAATAGCCTAACTTCAATCGGTTTTGTTTCTGAGCTGTAATTACTTCAGTGACTGTGGTATCTGGTCATCTCAGCAAAAGCATTCTGTCAACATTTTGGGTCATTTCAATCTATCATCTTGATAAAGTTCAAGCCTGACCAAAAAGTAAAATTGTTTCTTCTGTTCTCTTTGCCAACATACTTGCTTTTTGTTTTTTGTAGATTAAAAATATTGATTTGCCATGCTAATATGATAGCTGATACCAACTTTAAAGCCTCTTTCAGTATTACTAGCATGGGGATATGCTTTGCCAATAGAGTAATGCTTCTTCTAATGAAGAAAATCTACTCTCCTATCTACTACATTGTCAAGAGCGGTGTCATCAGAGATAAAAAATATAGTGTATAATCTATAGAGAAGAAAGACAAATACATAATCAATAACAAATAAATAGTAAATAATACATTACTATCAAAAGTAGTGTCAATGGGTTGTCAAATGAGGGGGAAGGGAAGTTCGGAGAAGCTTGGCAGAAAGCGTTAGAGATGCAGGGAAATCTGCACGAAGGGCACCCACACTTATCAGCCGGTAGACATTCGGAGAGGGCTGTCTCCAAGTTAGTGCTTCTCAAGGTGTGATTCTTGGCCCACCGCTACCAAAATCAACTCAGGGGCATGATAAAAACACAGATATCTGGACTGTAATTCTGGGTATTTCTTTTTTTCCCCCTGAGATATTCTTATTTGTGCTGTGACTGTTGAAACAGTACTCTCAGGCTGTTTAGAACAATCCAATGAAGAAAAACCCTGGCTAGCCCACAGCCAGCAGTGACCTGAAATAGGCAGAGCATTTGCAGCTGCTTCTGTCCTCAGGCCATTCTCCACAGAGAGGCTCAGCCTGATGAGAAGCAGGAAACGCCTTTCAGGCTGCAGTCATCCTCAAGAAAAGGTTACCTGAGCTTTACCTGCAAAACCAATCAACTGATCCTAATCCCCCACAGCTCCTGTGAAGTCTGAAATTCCTTCAGTACAATGGAAATCCATTAACTCTTTCAGGTCACAAGGAGATAGAAAACCGCTTAAAATGGATATGTCTTGTTTTAGGCAGCTGATCATTTCAGTCAAGTTATGAATTGGAGTGTGTGAAATAAAGAAAAATACCCTCATATTTTGATAGAAAGGGGCAGCAGAGACCCGTAAGGCAATAGGTGAGCAACATGGTATAATAGGGAAAAAATGGATATTAGAATGAGACATAAATTCAACTCTNTTTGGACAATAAGATGTGTCCTGCTTATCCATTCCAACTTGAACTCCTATTATTAGCAGCAAAACGGTCTCCTCTACTTCCACTAGAGGGCAGTGAAAGCTCAATCTTTCTAAAGACAATTGCTTGCTATCCTGTGGATAGTCACTGGGCCTCCAGGTGTCTTTAATCAGCTGACTTATTCTAGAAAGTGTTTCAAAAAAGGTGAGGAGAGTATTTGGGAATAGGGAACAGATGCAGGGAGTAGGGAACTCTCCCTCTGTTTGGAGAAATACTTTATTCCTAAGATCTAGAGACAATGGGCTTCTCCATCTACAATGCTCAATGTGTGAACTAATGAAGCTATGGATGGCCTGAGTGTACCATCAATGGCTTCTGAGGGCATTATAGTAGCCTCCTTATCCACAGGGGATATCTTCCAAGACCTCCAGTGAATGCCTGAAGCCACAGATGGTACCGAACCCTATATTTACCATGTTTTTTTTCTGTACCTACACACCTACAATAAAGTTTAAATTATAAATTAGGCACAGTAAGAGATTAATAACAATACCCAATAATAAAATAGACCAAGTATAACAATATACTGTAATCAAAGTTATGTGAATGTGGTCTCTCTCTGCCTGTCTCAAAATATCTTATTGTACTGTACTTACCTTCTTGTGATGATGTGTTCACTGCAGGTAACTGAAACTGCAGAAAGCAAACCATGGCTAAGGGGGGACTACCTACAGGAAAACTCCAGCCTGTGTGCTACATTGGCTGAAGTATCTTCCCTGACTGCCCTGACTTATAAAAGAAAATTAAAAAGTACCATTGTGACAGTACTGGCTGCCGGATCTATCATGTATGTAATAAATGGTCTCTTGACTATAGGTTGGCCAGGAAATAATGACCTTTGTGTTCTGACTTGAAAATGTGAGTCAGGTCTGTCCAACGTTTGCTTCTATAAACTTAAATTTGGACTAAGAGACATGTGAAATTCTTTCTAGTTAGCAATGGGCATTTAAGGAGAAAAGTTATGATATAGTGAAAAGGTCCAAGGAAGCCATATGTAAATCAAAGTTATGAGGGAGCATAAAATAATGACAAAGCTGATGTGGTATAGAGCAGATAGCACCTGAGAGAGGAGAAAATAGATGATCTCCACAGTGAGCTTCTCATGGCTTTTCACTTATATTCTATGGGTGTCTTTATGTAAAATCAACCACTTTTAATTTTAAAAACTCAGCTTCTTTTTGGTATATTCCAAATAGCCATTTGATTCTCTTTAGACCATTCTCTACCAGGTTTCTCTTGTCCCTAACAGCATTTAGAGGCTTATCTGAGTTCTCATCCTGTTAAAGGCCATCCCTCAGTGATTAGAGTTAAAGCTTTTTGAAGACTCCTGTGTTACTGCTAGCAATAAGACCACTTTCCAGCACTCTGCTGATTGCTCTTGTCAAGTAGCATCTTACTAGAAGTCTGAAGACTCTCTTAACCCCTGAGATAAAGGATTTGGTTGACCTATCCCAAGATGAACCTATGAAGTGGTGATTCCCATTCTGGGAATCTCTTAGTTGCTTTTTCTTTTTGCTTCTGGCTCTTGGAATGGTCTTCTCTTTAAGACTGGCTTGCTCTGAGGAGTCCATTAGCAGTCTAACTCTACTCAGATCTTTCATGAGCTGGCCAAGAGTTATAGACTGTCATTTCACCCACTTATTTCCATAGGAACAGAGATGAGCTCACTTGTTCCTGTAGGTTTAAGATTAACCCACCACTATTTTAACTTTAAATAAATGAGTTAAACTCAGATTGAATAGCCCCTTTAATAGTCTCTTTACTTGTCACTTGTGCCCTTCAAACCACTTTGTCTTCCACTGGGGAGAAATCACAGATAGACAGTACCCAGACATATGTCATTACTTCTCCATACCCTTTGTCCTAAAGGTCAGGCACATGGAATTCAATCTTTCTCATTTCATAAAGGTCCTAAACTAAAATACCACTGCAGTTTACTACTCAGTTCTGTTTCTCTTGACCCCAGATTGAATTGTGTCTGATTTATATGGTTCTACCCATTGAACACTAGGACAGAGCCATATGCTGTGTATTTGGTTTCTTCTCTTTTTTTTACAGATTCACCCTGTATTATCAGTGGTGTGAGATGTAGATTAAGATTCTAACTACTAGAGTGTGCCATGGTGAAAATACAAAGAAGCACATATTGAGATAAAGAAGAGTTCACTTGCCAATTAATGCAATATAGAGAGGATGTATTATAGAAACGTATACTTGAAACCTATATAATTTTGCTAACAATGTCACCCCAATAAATTTAATAAAAGAAGAATAGTTTACTTGATAAGCAAAATCTCAGGTAAGGGGTAAATTGAAAGGGACCAGTAAATTGAAATAAATTCATTTGAATTTAGAAAAGCAAATATCTTTAGACCGTCTGCACATTTGCAGTATAGGATTTTCCTCTTTAGCAACAGACTATTTAGCAACAGACTGTACCATTTTAATAGCTTTCTAACTGATTTCCCTGCATCCATTTTCTTGTCCATGATACACTTGCCACCAATATGTTCTACCAATGTTTTCTACCAAAACACAGAGGAGATCAAGTGACTTTTCTCTTCATAAACCTGCAGCATCTTTCTTTTGTCAAGCAAGGTCATCATGTACATACAAAGTCATTGTAAGCATTTTGATTAATCCATCCTCTAGTACTGTGCCCATCAGGTCTCTTTAAAATGCAAACCTCAGCAACCTCACCATATACTACAATCTTAAGCTAACCCCTTAGTGACTGCCAGCACCTACTAAGTGGTGAAGTTACAGCTCATGCAAAACTAGCCACAACCTGAGCTATCTGAGGGTCCCCTCAGGTTTTGCCATGTCTCTTTTTCATGATGGCCTTTTTGTAGAATATTCTTCCCTGTCTTTGTGGACAATTTCTTCTAATTTTCAATACTTAGATCAGGATGACCCTGCACTGTGTGTTTTCTTTAACTCATCACTATGACATGGCAAAATGATGAGTATCTTTCTCCCAAAGAGCCTGATGTTTCTTATTATTCTTTGTGTCCCCAGCAAGCAGAGCTTCATAGTCAGCATATAGTGTGCTTCGTTAGAGGATGTGTGTTGGAGAAAGAAAGGAAGACAGCTGTCTGCCCTCTCAGGATTAACCCGGCAGTGGAAAACCACTTTTGTCAAGGATCCTCATTCAACGAGTTTTCAATATAAGGGCATAAAGTCCTGCCATTCTTTCTCCAACCTGGGACAATTCTAATCGTGCATCTAGCTTTAGGGCTTCCTGCAGGATTGGTCAAAGCCATTGTTGGGCACACAATGCTCCTTGACTTTTCTCTCAACCATTAGGGATTAGAAGGATTACCCTTTTCTTTGACCTCCCTTCCCCAGGTGTTGTCTAATGATCTGCATGAAACATTCCATCTCCAAATCTACTTACTGAGGAATTCAACCCATAAGGGTACCAGGAGTGCTCCAGGGAAGCAGAAGATACTTAGGAGTTTGGAAACTGGATTATTCACCATGCAGCTAGCAACTGAACCCTAATCCTGGTATTTGGAGGGCACATATAGCCTCTGGCACAAAGTTGTAGTCTAGTTGTTAAAATTTCCACCTGTGTGAACTGGAATGGTATAATAGTATAGTAATGAAAGAGAATATACTAGCATTGTGTCACTAGTTTGAGAACTATGGGGACAATAGTTTGTTATAAGGTCAATGAAAATGAGTGTCTCTTGCTCAACTTAATTGATTATCTGGAAAATGATAACAACAAGCTGAGAGTGATTAATCATCAATTGAAAGCTAATAAAAAGTCAGAGGGCCTCTTTGGTAGCATGCAAAGGAGTTCTCATTCCTTTAGAAGGAGGACAGAGAACACTGAGAACAAGGATAGAGACTTAATCAATAGAATAATCAAACTAGAAGAATGTTTAAACTCCCAGATGGGGCAGGTCTGCTATGAAGGTCCGGACAGTCGCTGGAGAAGAATAGAATTGTAACATATGGTTTGGAGATATTTGAGTTGATGCACTGACTAAATATTGAAACGGTGGCTTCCCTACTATCTGTATGAGCCTACAGAAATGACCCACTACTTCTTATCAAAACTAGACCTCCTTCCCCCCTTGAAGACAATGCAGAGCCTCTTCCACAGAAGACTTTTGCACACCCCTCCCCCAGCAGTGTCCCCACCTCCCCTTTTAACCACTAAGCCTATTGCTAATGTTATATAACAGAATAACCCAGCAAGGGACCTGTTGGGCCTGATAAAGGAGCAAAGACAGTATATTCTAAAGAAGTTTCAAGACCTTGCAGGAGTTGTAGCTACTCAACCAATATGTGTGAGATGCACATAACTAAAGTTCCTTTAAATCTGATGCTACTGTACTGTGGAGCGACATTATGCTCAATTCCTCCCACAAGAGCAGTTTAAACATCAAGTTAGTCCACTCCACTGGCTAGGAGCCAGTCTTTTCACTACCTTCACAATATATTCTCAGCCCAGTCACTTCTGATCTTCATTACTATCATTCTTCTCCTAGCCACACTGTTCTTTCACCTGTATGTCTGCTCTAACCTCTTAGTTCAGCTTCTGTTTGTCCCCTACTATCTATTCTGTATAGGCAGTGTGATCTTTTTCAAAATGTAAATCAGACCACGCCATTCTTCAAAACCATTCAATGCCTTCCTAATGCTATCATATTTCAAAATGCCTAGAACAGTGTTTGGCAACATTAAATGGGCTCACTAAGTATTTGCTAAATAAGTTAATCAGAAATGGTTACCTATGTAACTTTGCTAACAATTGTCACCCCAATACACTTTAATTAAAAAAAGAAAGAAGAAAGAAAGAAAGAAAGAAAGAAAGAAAGAAAGAAAGAAAAAGAAAGAAATGGGCCACTGATCCAACTGTGGTTTATGACATGCTAGTGGAAATGCATTAAGTGTCTTTTATGAAAGGTTCATCATTTCTAAGATAGAGCAACAGGAAGAGACAAAAATCTCTCTTCTTCCTCTGGATGCATTTATGCTGAAAATGGAATTGCAGCAGTCATCTTTGAAGCAGTCGGAAGAGGAAACGTGTACAAAGATTGAATTATATGGAGAGATGGAGAGAACTGGGTCCTTGATGATACACTGAGCTATCAATCTGAGCCTTCCCTACTAGGGGCATACAATTGTGAGAGGGAGTAAATGTCTAACTGGTTATGCCAGTGTTCTTAGAATATAATTTTACTCATGGTTTCCTTCCTCACAGTCCTTCCTACCACGCAATTCCGTACACCTGATTCTTTAGATACGTCGAAACTCCAGATGTCCAGTTTTTCATCTGTGCTTTTGCTCAGGCATTCCCTCAATCACTTGCTTCTACACATGTAAAATTCTACTCACCTCTAACACTTCCTCTTACATGGTCCAATCCAGAAGTTTCCTTCCCTGCCATGCCTTCCTGACACCTCTCCGCTGCACTACAATCACGCTTTCTGCTGTAGCTCCACAACTCATTGCTTATCTTTTAAGAGTTAATCAACGTTACAACTATGAAACAAATATCTAAAATTGATATGATGCTTCTTTTTTCCTTTGGGAAAATAAAGAACATTAAGAAAACATTTTAACAAGAACAACTTAGAAGTAAAACATAATTTTATCATCTTCAAAATTTTATAGATTATAAAATTGGAGCTGGAAAAAAACTTTCTCTAGAATTCATGAAATAATGCTTTAGATTGGGTTTCTCACTTTTCTTGAGATGATTCTGCTTTCACACAAAGTTTTGTTCAAGATGGATTACTGATTCTAGAAAGGAAAGAGGTAGGTGACTCATTTTTTCCGTCCCTGCACAGAATAAATAAATCACTGAATTTAACATCTTGATTTTGTTTTCCAAAGCATTGACTTTCTTAGATTTTTTTTTAATATTTACATTTGAAAATAAAACCAAATAACCAATTATATGAACAAAGATATTCACTTCATCTGTTATGTTATTTAAAATAACTTGAAAATCTTCCCAGTTTTATATTTAATTATGTTATATTTTTTCTATATGGATATATTGTTAATAAAGGTTACTAAAACTTAATATTTTGAACATATTTCTGTACTCTAAGTTTGTTAAAGTAAGAGGAAGCCCAATGGTGTGAGAATAAGCATTGGTGAGTCAGAAATCTGAAGGTCAGCCTCATTCTGTTTTTTAAAATAACTTCAGACAAATGGTTTCACCCTCTGTTTAACTTGTATAAACATGGTCATTTCCCTTGTCTTCTACCAGATGTATTCATTCAATGACTTATGTATTTTGAACCTAGAAAAACACTGTGTCGGTCTCTGTAGGAGAAAAAATTTAAGTGTACAGAGGGTGCCAAAAAATGTATGCACGTTTTAAGAAAGGAAAACTATATTAAAATTTTAATAATATATACTGATAACAAAAGAGGAATACAAGTCACGTTTGACTTCTACAATTACAAGAGGTGCTCAAACTAGTTACCATCAGCGTCCAGACACTTCTGATTATGGCAAACTACTGCTTGAGCAATGCTGACCAAAGTGTCCACTTGTATACATTTTTTTGGCACCCATAGTATACATAAAAAACACGTTACTTCTTTTAAGCACTTTACAATCTAGCTGAGTGAATAACGTGATGCAGTCTATACTATTTCATGAGTGGTACTTACTGAAATAACTATAAAAAACCATATAGGTCTCTGCCAGGCAGGTGATCATGAAAGACTTCACAGAGGAGGTATGCTTTGAACTTTGACCTTCATGTTTTTGAAGGGATTAAGAGCAGGGATTGTAGAGTAAGACTGCTCTGTTCAAACTTCAGCTCATCTGGAATGAATGCTTACTATCTGTAGACATAACAATACCTATTTTATAGGGCTGATGAAAGATTTAAAGAATTTAATATGTGCAAAGTCTTAGATCAGTGTCTTTTATGTTGTATGAGCTTAAAAATGTTAACCATCATTTTATTAGGTGGCGAGCAATGGTAAAGCATTCCAAGCAAGGAAAGCCACAGGAGCAGACGTCTTCAGGAGGACTCTGTTGACCTCTTGTGTTAGTTTCCTGGGGCTGCCACAACTTATCAACACAAACTGGATGGCTTAAAACAAAAGACATTTATTTTCTCATGCTCTGGAGGCCATAAGTCTGAAATCAAGATGTCATCTGGGGCACAGTCCCTCAGAAAGCTTTAGGGAGAATGGTTCCTTATTTCTTTCAGCTTCTGCTGGCTCCTGGTGTTTCTTGGCTTGGATAGCTCCAATCTCTGCCACCATCTTCACATGACCTTCTCTTCTGTGTCTTCTCTCTTTCTCTACTCTTATAAGGACAGATGTCATTAGATTTAGGACCTACCCTAATCTAGGGTGACCTCATCTCAAGATCCTTAACTTAATTACATCTGTAAAGACTCCTTTTCCAATTAAGATCACATTTACAGGTTCCAGGTAGACAAATCTCTTAGGAGACCACTCCTAAAATTAATATAGCTATTTATAGAAATTTAAAAGTACTTAAAGAGGAGCTTTAGAATAGAATTACAAAAATGAAAAGGTGGCTTTAAATACTGGCACAAGGTTAGTAATATATCCTATTGACTTTGGCAAGCCAAAAATTTGAGTGACAAGATGAAGGCTGTGATTTAGAAAGATTAATCTGGTGGCCAGAATTTGCTGAGCAGAGAAGAACCTGGAGGCAAAGACTAGATAGGAGATATGTGTGAAAAGCTTCAGGGAGGTTCAGACTTGGTCCAGGGTCATGATTCTGGAAATCAGAAACATGCCTTGAGGCAAATATTTAAAGAACTTGATGAAAAATTTGTTGAGAGTGGTTAAGAATATGGGACAATTGAAGGACTCCTCTCAGATTTTTTTGCATTAGTTACTCAGAAAATTCTAGTAGCATTTTCAAAGGCAGACTTAAGTCCGAAGTGGGAGCTATTGTGAGGATAAGGTGATTCAATTTTTTTGTGTGTGGGGGCGTGGGGGATATTGAATTTGTATTGGGTATTCAGGACCATATCCTAGAAAAGAATAAAGGCTTGAAATATAGACATGAGAGTCTTTTTTATAATTATGATTCAATGTTCCTGAGAGAGTTTATATCCAAAAGCTTTAAGACACTCTGTTCAGAGATAGTCTTTAAAATGCCATATAAGGTAATGTTGTTATTTGGGAACTTGGCTAGAAGAGGGAAATTATAATTTAACACTTATTGAACCATTCTGCCAAAACCCATTTTTATGAGATAAAATAAATATAACAACTCTCCTCCCTTTCCATCTTTATTAGGAAAATAGCCTAACTTCAATCGGTTTTGTTTCTGAGCTGTAATTACTTCAGTGACTGTGGTATCTGGTCATCTCAGCAAAAGCATTCTGTCAACATTTTGGGTCATTTCAATCTATCATCTTGATAAAGTTCAAGCCTGACCAAAAAGTAAAATTGTTTCTTCTGTTCTCTTTGCCAACATACTTGCTTTTTGTTTTTTGTAGATTAAAAATATTGATTTGCCATGCTAATATGATAGCTGATACCAACTTTAAAGCCTCTTTCAGTATTACTAGCATGGGGATATGCTTTGCCAATAGAGTAATGCTTCTTCTAATGAAGAAAATCTACTCTCCTATCTACTACATTGTCAAGAGCGGTGTCATCAGAGATAAAAAATATAGTGTATAATCTATAGAGAAGAAAGACAAATACATAATCAATAACAAATAAATAGTAAATAATACATTACTATCAAAAGTAGTGTCAATGGGTTGTCAAATGAGGGGGAAGGGAAGTTCGGAGAAGCTTGGCAGAAAGCGTTAGAGATGCAGGGAAATCTGCACGAAGGGCACCCACACTTATCAGCCGGTAGACATTCGGAGAGGGCTGTCTCCAAGTTAGTGCTTCTCAAGGTGTGATTCTTGGCCCACCGCTACCAAAATCAACTCAGGGGCATGATAAAAACACAGATATCTGGACTGTAATTCTGGGTATTTCTTTTTTTCCCCCTGAGATATTCTTATTTGTGCTGTGACTGTTGAAACAGTACTCTCAGGCTGTTTAGAACAATCCAATGAAGAAAAACCCTGGCTAGCCCACAGCCAGCAGTGACCTGAAATAGGCAGAGCATTTGCAGCTGCTTCTGTCCTCAGGCCATTCTCCACAGAGAGGCTCAGCCTGATGAGAAGCAGGAAACGCCTTTCAGGCTGCAGTCATCCTCAAGAAAAGGTTACCTGAGCTTTACCTGCAAAACCAATCAACTGATCCTAATCCCCCACAGCTCCTGTGAAGTCTGAAATTCCTTCAGTACAATGGAAATCCATTAACTCTTTCAGGTCACAAGGAGATAGAAAACCGCTTAAAATGGATATGTCTTGTTTTAGGCAGCTGATCATTTCAGTCAAGTTATGAATTGGAGTGTGTGAAATAAAGAAAAATACCCTCATATTTTGATAGAAAGGGGCAGCAGAGACCCGTAAGGCAATAGGTGAGCAACATGGTATAATAGGGAAAAAATGGATATTAGAATGAGACATAGATTCAACTCTGGAATTTTATAATGTAGAAAAGATGTTAATTCTTTTGTGCCCTCGGTTTCCCACACTAAGAAATAGAGAATATTATCAACAGTATCAGGGTTGCTGCAAAGATTAACGTGACAGTGTTGTCCTCGCACACTCTAGGAACTCAATGAAAAAACATTTTTTTTTTTTAGTCTTTCCTGGATTTGAGGAATGTTTTACTCTTAAGAGGGGACAAATTGTTCAGAAGTAAAGAAGAATAAGTCTTCACATTTTGCTCACAACATGCCATGCAAATGCAATGTGGAATGCAGTAAGTGGGGATAATATGACTGACACTTTAAATATAACCTACTCCCATGCATTAGCAACATGACCTGGTCCTTGTGTGTCACCCAGCAGGAAAATGGGATAGCCTATTTTAGGATGAAGGTCCTGACTTAGGCATTTTAAAAGGCTAGTCTCACCATTTTAATTTTACTTCTGTCCCAGTTACTTTTCGATCCCTTGACTTCTAAATCATGCTCTTCTCCTAGGATATCAGAATAGATGACTTTTCCTGCACCCAGATCCACTGAGTTCCTTGCCCTCTCCCCTCAGTTTTAGTAACTGCTGTCTCCATCTGCCTCAGTCCATACACTTCTTCATGGGTAGAGAAGGTGTATTGGTATCAAATGAAATACTTTACAAATCAAATATTCTACAATTCTACCAATAAATGGAATCTTGGCAATAAATGTGTTGGTTTTCTTCTTAGGTTTTTAAAACCTGTAATATTTGTTTCACATACTTAACGTTTTATTTTTAACGAGGTTGGTTTTATGGAGAGAAAGTTGGGATCCAGACATGTCTCTGTAAACTGGTTGAGATTTTCAGCTTTCCCTCTTGCCCCCAGCCAAAGGCAGTAGTTGAAATCAAATGTTTTAATCTCTCGAGGTCATTAAATCTAATAAGTCTTAAAAGGCTTTATGTATTTGTGAATATAATACACCAAAATGTCTGAAATATATTTAAGGGTGCTTCTCATGTTGTTCTTATATGTGGCAAGGCCATAATTTTAAATGTATTCAATGGTCCAATACTGGACAACTTAGCTATGAAGAAAAAAGGCATAGTGCTAGAAGAGTTTATAACAGGGAATGCTGATCTACTTCTGAAAGTTATACAAGCCTTCTTGAGGAAGTGTTGATTAAATGAAAACCTGAAATATGTGTCAAGTCAGATATAGGTTTTGGAGCTTTCTATGGAGAAAAAGCAGCATGTACATGGTCCTGAGGTGCGAAGGAGCATGGTGCATGCTAATTGACCTGAAAGAAGTTGGACACAGGAGTCATAACTTAGTGCTGACACTTGAAAGATAGGTGAGGAGAACCAGCCCATGCTGCTTTGGAAGCCATATTGTAGACTTTGGTCTTTCTTTTAAGAGCAAAGGGAAGTCAATGAAAGGCTATAAGTAGGAAATTGACATGATCAGATTTGTATTTTAAAAATACTGCTCTAAGCTATTGAAAGAGGATTGATTGGAAAGGCAAAAGTTGATAGAAGGAGATGAGGTAGTAAGTCTTTGCAAGGCCCATGAGCAAGAAGCTGGTATCAAGGGTGGATGTGAGGGTAGTCTTAAGGGCAGTTATTGGGGTAGTGGTAAGAGTAATGCTTTGGATGCAGAATAGCGAGTGACTTTTAGAAGCACTTATAGCATAATTATGACTTGAAAACATTACATTGGAGGAGTGTGTGAGAGAGACAGATTTCAAAGAAAACACTCAGGTTTTGGCTTGTAGTGTGCTCATCTGATGGATGAATGGATAAGGGCTGTGACTCTAGTATACACATATGAGTATAATTAGATATGTGATAGATATGTAGATAGGTTTTATATTTTGGGTAGTATTACTCCAAACATGCTATCAGAAAGAAAACTAGTATGAGCTTATTTATGCATCCGTTGAGCACCCTAGGATCAGGAATCTTCCCTTCAGGTCATGGGGAGCTGATATTCTTTTCAGCAAGTCCCAGAGATATAAAAATGATAGTATGGTTAAATAACATGTCCCTGCCTATTTTGGTTCTTACCAACCACAACATGTATGGCCAGCTGTTTCTTTTACCATCCATCTCGTCCAACGTTCACATCAATACTTGTATCAGTGGGGTAGTATAAGAAAATCATTAGCATGTGGATTTTAGGACACATATTATTGATGTACAAATCTTTGTTTTGATATTAGGACCTTGGACAATTTATACACTTCTTTATATGGCAGTTTTCTATAAAAATGAAAAAATACATTGTAATAAAACTTCACAGAATTGCTGTGAGAAATAAATGAGCTGATACATGTAAAGTGCTTAAGAAAATGCCTTACATTAGACTTCTTGATCTCTACTTCCCTATTCAGTGTTGTGACCATATTAAGAGTCTTGTACATGTCACTAAGATCTTGAAAAAGTGTAGACTGAAGGTATTTTCTTAGAATATATTCCAGCTACACTAAACAAGGCTGAAGGAGGGCAAAGTTTCAGAGTTAGAAATTATGCTTTCTATTTTTGGCATGTTTATATTTAGCTGACTGTGAGGTATCCAAGGGACTATTTTGAGACATCTGTGAGATATGTTGTCTGGTGTTTGGAGAAGGCCTGGAAGAGAGATAGAAATTAATGATTGTCATCATATGGAGAGAAAAGAAAACCACTTAGGTTGATGAAATCACCTATGGAAATGACATACAATTATGCTGCACCTTGAGTTTCCTGGGAAACAGACTTTGAGATGGGAATTAGCATGTAGGCAGTTTGATACGGAAAGTTCTTAGGATCAAAAAATATAAAAGAGAAAGAGTCAAGATTGGGCAGTGGAGAAGCTGGGCCATGATAAAAGCAATCAGGTGACACCACAGGGAAGCTGAAACCAGAAGAGAATTTCATAATTGTCCAAAGTTAAGGAAGGGAAGATTTCAGACTTTTGTGGTACTAGGTTGACCAGTCATTGAATGAAAATTCTTTTAACAGATTAGGGCTCTCTGCCAGCATTCCTAACATCTGGGAGATTGGGTCCCTCTATGCTGGATTTGGGAAGCAAGTCAGAGTATCTACCACAAGTGAAAGAAAAATGTGTTAAGACCAACCCTTTAAGATCTTTAACTTTTAAAAGTCCAAAAGGTGAAGATAAGATAGAAAAATAGAATTAGAAAGAAAGAGGTAGCCATATAAGTAGAAAGATAAAAGATATTTTGGGTAGGAGATACTAATAAAGAGAGTATATTATAAAGAATGGAATGTTACAGTGTCAGATGTTGCTGTGTTTGAAATGTAACAATCTATTGTAAAGCACAAACTAAACCCAAAGGAAGAAGATAGAAGAAAATAATAAAGATTATATTAGAGATAAAGAAAATGCAGAAAGTAAAATCAATCAAACCAAATGTATTTCTTTAAAAAAATCAATGAAAATGACAAATTGTGAGCAATGCTGAATAATAAAAAAAAAGAACAAAACAGAAGATTCAAATAAATAAAGGAGGAAAGAGGAAGCATCACTATTGATCTTATAGAAATAAAAAGGCTTATAAGGGCAGTGTGGGGAATATAATCAACAATGTTGTAAAGATTATGTAAGGTGCCAGATGGCACTGGACTTATCGAGGGGATCACTTCATAGACTGTGTAGATGCCTGACCAATGCGCTATGTATCTGAAGCTGAAGTAGAATAATATTGTATGTCAACTATAGTTAAATATAGATACAGAGGGTGCCAAAATAATGTATACACATTTTAAGAAAAAAATTGTATTAAAATTGTAATCATATATATAGATAACAAAAGATGAATACAAGTCATGTGTGTACATTTTTTTGGCTCCCCCAGTATATACGTAGTCACAGGATGTGGAGTATAGTATAAAGAAGATAGTCAATGACATTGTAACAGCTATATAAGATGTCAGAGGGGTAGTAGCTTGGGGGGGGGTGCTATCATTTTGTGAGGGGTGTAAATGTCCTACTATTATGTTGCTTTGTACACCTGAAACTAAAAAAAAAAAAAGCTTATAAGAGAATACTATGAACAACTGAGAAATGAGATCGTGTAGATTGAATGAGCAAATTTCTTGAAGGACACAAACCATCATATCTGACTCAAGAATACATAGAATTTCTGAAAGGAACAATAATAAGTAAAAACATTGAATTGGTAATTTAAAAATCTTCTCACAAAGAAACACCCAGGGTCTGATCGTTTTACCAGTGAGTACTACCAAAAGCTTAAAGAGAAATTAATACCAATCTTTTCCAAACTCTTTTGAAATATGAATGAGAAGGGAACATGTTCTAGCTAATTCTATGAGACCAGTATTAACCTGATACTAAAACCATGAAAATACATTACAAGAAAAGAAAGTTATAAACCAATATTCCGTATTACTATAGACACAAATGTGTAAAACAAATTATTAGTAAACCAAATCCACTAAAAACAATGTTTGTATGCCGTGACCAAGGGGGATTTATCTGAGAAATACAAGGTCGGTATAACACTCTAAAATCGATCAATGTTGCAGAGTTAATATAATAAAGGATGAAAAACTCGTGATGATCTCAAAAGAGCATTTAACAAAATCCATGATAAAAAACACTCAACAGATTAGGAATAGAAGGAAAATTTCTTAACCTGAATTTCTTTGACTTTATGAAGGGCATTTATGAAAATGTGATGAGATCTTTATTCCTTTGGAGTATGTTTGTGTGCTGGGGGGAACATAGCTGGTGTATTAAGAATATGAAGATTATGACCTGCTGAATGCATAGGCACAAGCCACTCACGTGGGTTGGCAGGTAGCTCCCTCAGCATTC
Source organism: Hipposideros armiger (assembly GCF_001890085.2). Classification (NCBI taxonomy): domain Eukaryota; kingdom Metazoa; phylum Chordata; class Mammalia; order Chiroptera; family Hipposideridae; genus Hipposideros; species Hipposideros armiger. The sequence goes on from NW_017732543.1 coordinate 344,342, forward strand.
GAGCTCCCACTTTGGGGAATCAAAAACCCTGGGATCATTTTCATTGAAGGCATAATTTCAATATATTTGCAGAAAGGAAGTCAAGGCACCAGGTTTATTACTTACAGCTTCCAGAAATGGGTGGGAAGAGGTACAATGAGCAGTCCTCTGGTTCAGGTCATGACAGAGCACGAGATAGAGAGCAGGGCAGCAAGCACCTATTACTTATAAGGCGGTTGGGGCAGAGGTCACTAGCTTTTCATGGGATCAACTCTAAGTGGTTATTTTTCAAAGTGCCCTGGGAACAGCAAAGTATAAACTTGTGGTGGGAATCCTAAGCTCAAGTTCTTATCTGAACGTCCAGACTCTGGGGGTCAACAACATTGTCATACTGTATAATGCTTAGGCAGGGACTCAAAATAGGTGTTTTCACATCAAAGTTGGCTTTGAGGTATTGACTGGACATTCAAATAAAGGCATTGCCTAGGCATTTGTATTACTAGTTTGGAGTTTGGGAGAAGCATAAGAGATGAGAGTGTACATTTTGTAGTCATTAGCACATAGATGATGTTTTTAAAGAGAAAGGACTGAATGTAGTATAAATTGAACATTACAGAATCTATAAAAATAATATGCTTTCCATAGGATGAATGATACACTTTTTATGAATGCCTAATTAGAGATATTGGGGTTCCAAAGATAGAAGTTCTTTAAGGCATAAATAGATTGTGATTATAATAAAGCTAAGAAAAACACTATATTATATAGGAGGGCACGTGTAAAGGATAATTAATGACTTTGATTTCAACTATGTTAAACATTACAAGATATAAAATAAGTCTTGTAGAAATGAATAGTAGGCAGTTGGAGAAAAGAGAACAGAATCTGGAAGAGAAGAAAGCAGAAAATATAAAGATGTTGGTGCTTTCAACCAAGCAAAGATATCTGAAGTTAAGAGATAGAATATAATGTTATCCTATCAATATCAAAGGAGAGATTAAGGAGGGAATTCCAGGTTTATAATTGATTGTGGCTGAAAAATAGCACTCCAAAGATATCTATGCCTTAATCTCTGGAACCTGTAGATATTACCTTTTTTGGCATACCTTTGCAAATATAACGAACTTGAGCATCTCAAGATGGGAAAGTTATATGGGATTATGTGGGTGGACCCCATGTATCCTCATAAGAGGGAAAAAAGTCAATGGGGAATATAGATTCTTTGAAAAATGAATTTTTATATTTAGATCTCTAATAATTATTCTTATTTGTATATAAATATATATATATAGTATAAATGTGACAAATTGCATCAATAAGCTATCAATAGCTCCATGAATGTTTATGGGAGAAATTAAGATTTAATATTCATAGGCATTATTGAAATGTAACTAAAATGAATAACCATATAGAAAAAAACAATAATAAAACTAAGAAGAGAAGCTTGTACAACAGTGATGATCTCAAGAGAGTAGGTATCTGTCTTTATCTTAGCTAGAGATGTGATGGAAATATATTCACTAATGACAAGTTAAATCAACAGTCAGCAGATGTTATATTTACTGGCTGCCTTCTATATATTTACACCTGATGCCTGGATATATAACAACGAACGAGACAGTTTCTACCCACCAAAAATTTTTGCAAACTCGGGCTTTGTTTGTCCTAACGTGGTTATGTATCAGAGGAATCAGAATCATCAGTAGTCTACTTCAGTTCTCTCACGTAAGAATCTTATGTAAGGTCCCAGAATCTACTCTTTTTCCCTCTAAAAATAGGCTTTATTTTTTTAATAGCTGTTTTAGGTATACAGAAAATTTGTGAAGATAGTGCAGAGAGTCCCATATATCCCCCACATATTGTCTTTTATTATTAATGTTTTACATTAGTATGCTATGTTTACTACTAATATTGATGTGTTATTGTTAACTAAAGCCTATATTCAGATTTCATTAGTTTTTTACTTATGTCCTTTATTAGTTCCAGGATCCAGCATTATATTTAATTGTTGTGTCTCCTTAGTCCCCTCTTGGCTGATGTCCTTTACAATTTTGAGGAGCACTGGTAAAGTATTATATTATGTACAATGCAATGACATTGGCACATTTGGGATTTATCTGATGTTTTTCCCATAAATAGTCTAAGATTATAGGTTTGGGGGAAGAAAATGAAGAGATAAATTTCCATTTACATCACATATCATAGGTTATGTCATAACATGAATTATGACTACTGATGTTGACCTTGATCATTCACTGAGGTAGTGTTTATCAGAGTTCTTCACTGTAAAGTCACACTTTTTAACCTTCTTTCCATACTGTACTCTTTGGAATGAAGTTACTCTATTCACACCTCACTTAAGCCCATATCTCCCTTAGGACAGAGCATCTACATAACTTAATTGAATTATTATGTGTGAGGGATTTGTCTGTTCTCTCCTATTTTAATTCTTCATTCAATCATTTATTTATATCAGTATGAACTCAAGGATATTTATTTTATCCTTTGGGATAATGCTACTTTATTCTGTTTGTTCAAATTATTCCAGCTTTGGCCATTGGGAGGTCTTTCAGTTGTTTTCTATGCTCCTTTGTTATTTTCCATTAAGGTGATTTTGTTTGTTTGTTTATTTGTTTGTTTGTTTGTTTGTTTTTAACACCTCCTTACTTTTGATACTATGAAATGCTCTGGGCTCACATTTCCTGTCCCAAATGTCTGGCCGTTTGTCTGAGGAGTCATGTTTTCTTTTAGTGGAGACCAAATTCTCTGTGCTAGGTGTGCCCATAGCTTCTACCATGTCATCTATTTTAGGTACTCTCAGCTGACAAAAGAAGAACATACGTATGTTTATACTAACATGTATAGATACACATAAGTATGTCAATATATAACATCTGTATTTAAGCTATTAAGCTAACTATATAATGCTAAACATGAATTCTTACTGATTTTCCTAGTGCTATTCCATCACCACATGCCTCATTCTAGCCTTTTCTTTCTTACCTGTATATTCCCACTCCAACATTGAGAAATCTGGCTCTTACCATCCACCACCCATTTTTTTTTAATCCTTCAACTTTGGTATACATGGTCAGTCATGCACTGCATAAGGATGTTTCAATCAATGACCACATATTCAGCGGTGGTCCCACACGATTATAATGGAGCTGAAAAATTCCTATCATCTAGTGACATCGTAGCTATTAAAACATCATAGTGGAACACATTACTCACGTGTCTGTGGTGATGCTGATGTAAACAAACCTACTGTGCTGCCAGTCATATAAAAGTATAGCCCTTACAATTATGTACACTACATGAATCTTGATAATAATAATAAATGACTATGTTACTGGTTTATGTATTTACCATACTATACTTTTATTACTATTTTAGAGAGTACTCTTTCAGCTTATGCAAATAATTTTCTGTAGAAAGTATGCCATGTCACACTGGCAGCAACCTCAGATATCTTGTGCTTACTGCATCTCCCAGTTGCATCATTTTCTCTTGTGTTATTTTGTACAGTAACTTGCTGTACAGGCATGTAGCCTAGGAGCAATAGGCTATACCATACAGCTTAGGTGTGTAGTAGGCTATGCCATCTAGGTGTGTGTAAGTACACTCTATGATGTTTGCACAGCCACAAAATCACTTAATGACACATTTCTCAAAATGCTTCCCCATTAGTAAGTGGCACATGACTAGATGGTAGTATCAGCAGTGTTAATCCCAGTACCCACCCACTATATTTTCTTAGCAGGCTTCTCTGGTACTTCTTGTACACATCAAAGTGATATGATGGGTTAACCAAATTAAATAAATAATGTCTGAATCTAATTATATACACTTCTTCATTTATAAGATTAAAAAATCTGTCTTCTTAAAAGGATCATAATTTTGCACTTTTTGTATTTTAAATATTTAATACTAAGCACTAAAATTAAATGTAGTTTATCTTAACTTTAATTTTGAGATGAATCAGTAATAAAAGGGAAGCAAATAACCATAGCAACAATCACAATGCTAAAATGAGGGACTGCCATGCCATCCTGACTTTTGTTTTCACATCTCTGCTCTTCTCTGTACATAATCTTTATTTTTCCCTCTTGGCCTCTCTGGTTCATATGTCTGATAAAATATGGTTATTCCATGCTTCCTGAACTTGTGCTTTACTGGTTCAGCCACCCCAAGCAATCTTTACCACATCCACATTCTCAGTCAGAGTCTCTGAGAGCCCTCTGATTTAATCAGCTGAAGCTTTCAGCAAAAGGGATGTACTGATCTAAATGGCTGCCAATGTTGATGGCTGCAGAGGAGCCAGGGTAAAGAAAGGATGGTTGTAGTGTTCACTACAAATCTTAATGAGACAATGAACTTGGAGTTCTATTCATCAATAAAGTAGCACTTCTATCTAGGTCAAAATGTTGGCCAATTTCTACCTTTAAAGGTTAATAGGTCTATTGCCTGAACCTTTTCTCTGATATATTGTTTAGCCCAATGTCTTTTTATTTAATTCCTGTAACATTACATTCGTTTATTCATGATTAGTCATATGCAGGGTCATCCTCTCCACATTTACTGAACTGTTACTTTCAAACATCTATCTGGGAGTGAGAATTGTTATTCTCAGATTTCATAGACACTAAAAACTCACCCAGTGTAATTCTTCATTACATGCTTTATCCCAAAGGATAAACACACCAGCCTTTCCATACTTCTCAAACCTCACATTTTCTACTCCTGCATCATTAACTGATCATGAAATTGACATTATTTAATACCTTGGAGATCCAGAGAGTCCAGCTAAACTCAGTGAATACTAAAAATAAAATAAAAGCCAAATAGACACAGCACAGGACCTATGCAAACACACCTTTAGAATTACTTTTCTCACTTGAGACGATGTTTTGTAATTCAATCTTTCAAGTGAAAGAAGAATTAGCCTGAGTGATTTACTAGGTAAGTATACACTTTAAGAGTTAATGAAATGTGAGAAACATGAACACTTTCCCATAAGATAATAAAAATAAAACTACGTTGTTTAGTTCTTTTGAAAGATAATGAAAACTTATCTTTCTACTTCTCACTTGACTTAAAAAAAATAGAGTGCTGTAGAAGTTATATAATGTGTGTTTATATGCCTAAAAAAAGGAAGATCTTCTCATTTTTTTTACCACCTTTCTTTCTTTAGTTTCTACAGTTTACCCAGTTTTAAGTAAAATAAGATGGCATACTTACTAGTGGACAGCAGAACTGTGTTGTTAAACCACAGTTTCTTGATGTCAGACACAGAGTGTGCAGTAATGCATTCATGAAGAGTGTGCTGTTGGTTCTAAGAGGTCTTATTGAGCCTTCCCAAGTTGATAACATTCCTTTTGGGGCCTTGGACACCATCAAGACTCATCCATTTGATGTCAAATTTATTTATTAATTTCATGATTCATTCTTAATTGGAGGACTCCCTAAGGATGATCCTCCCGTAATACTAACACTAGCCTAATACATAAATATATAGTCACCAAAACTGAAACAACTTAAAACCAACTAGAAACTTCCTGGAGAGAGAGGGAGAGGAGGAGAAAGAGAGACAGAGAGAGAGAGAGAGAGAGAGAGAGAGAGAGAGAGGTGCTAGACAATTTTCTTTCTGAAATAACTGCAGTAAAAAAAATCTGTATAGCTGCAAGTGGAATATATTACTTACATTCATTTTTAAGCCTGAGTAGAGTGAATCAGATAAATGGACTGCTTTGCTGGCAGCACATACAGAGAGGGCTTAAGGCAGCAAGTATATGTTAAATATTAGGTCTTAGTGGGACATAGTAATAATTACATATGGACACCAGCCTTAAGAATGTTATAATGAAGGACATCCAAGATGGTGAAGTAGATAAACATTGTGCTTGCCTCATCCCATGAACACTTCAAAATTACAATTAAATTATAGAGCAATCAACCTGGAGAACCATCTGAAGTCTAGCTGGATAGAATTTTTATAACTGAGGATATAAAGAAGCCACATCGAGAATGTTAGGAGGGGCAGAGACGCGAAATGGGCAGGCCTGAAACCTCCACAAGGCGGATGAAAATTAAGAGAAATATCTCAGCCACAGAGGTTTCCCATGTAGGAGGAAGTGACCACAGCCCCATACCAGCTTCCCCAGCCTGAAACACTGGTGCGGGGAAGAGGAGCCCCCACAACATCTGGCTGTGAAAAACAGTGGGAATTCTGACCGTTCAAATGGGAGGAAAGATGAGGGAAAACCAAACATGCTCTTAAAGAGCCCATGCAGGCACTTACCCTGGGCTCCGGCGGAGGAACCATGACTCTGGGAGCGTCAGAGATATATGAAAAGAGATGGAGTTGTGTAACTGCGAGGCGAGGACTGGACGGACAGTTCCCATTTTCCCTCTGTAGGGCCCTCCTCCAGGCAGCGGGCAGATGGGCACCATCTTTCCTGTGTTGAGCCCGCCTCCACAGGCCAAATCTGAATCTGATTGGCCTGTGACCCCCACTGCTCCATCCTGCTGACTCATTGAGACCCTACCTCACCCAACTTCCTGGAGGCTTTATCAGTGAGCAGCTGATAATTATAATTAAGATGGCAAAAGTTAAAGACAAAGAGAGAATCCTAAAAGCAGTGAGAGAAAAACAGTTAGTTACCCACAAGGGAACTCCTATAAGCCTGTCAGCTGATTTCTCAGCAGAAACTTTGCAGGCCCAAAGGGATTAGCATGAAATATTCAACGTCATGAAAAGTAAGGACCTACAACCAAGACTACTCTACACAGCAAAGCTATCATATAAAATTGAAGGACAGATAAAGAGCTTCCCAGACAAGAAAAAGCTAAAGGAGTTCATCACCACCAAACCAGTATTACAAGGAATGTCAGAGGGACTTCTTTAAGATGGGGAAAAAAAAAGACCAAATATATGAATAATAAAATGGCAATAACTACCTACCCATCCACAATTGCTTTCAATGTATGTGGATTAAATGCTCCAATCAAAAACATAGGGTGCCTGAATGGATAATAAAATTATACCCTTACATATGCTACCTACAAGAGATTCACTTCATATTGAAAGACACACACAGACTGAAAGTAAAGGGATGGAAAAGGTTATTTCATGAAAATGGAAAAAAATAAAATAAAAAAGCTGGAGTAGCAAGCAATACTTATACCAGACAAAATAGATTTTGAAACAAAGGCTATAACAAGAGATGAAGAAAGACTCAGTAATCCTACTTCTTGGTATTTATATGAAGAAACTCAAAATGCTACTTTGAGGGGACATGTGCAATAATATAGTCAATAATATGGTAATAACTATGTATATTGCTATGTGGATATTAGAATAGGGGTATCACTTCATAAATTATATAAATGTCTAATCATATGCTGTAGACCTGAAAGTAATATAAAATAATACTGAATGTCAAGTGTAATTGAAAAATTAAAAAAGGGGAGGAAGATGAAGGGCAATAACTAATTTCTAGGTATAGAACAAATAAGTCATGGGGGTGTAATGTACAGCATGAGGAATGTAGTCAATAACATTGTGATAGAATGTGATGGTGTCAGATGGATGCTGGATTTATCATGGTGACCACATCTTTAGGTATAAAAATGTTGAATAACTATTGTGTACACCTGAAACTTATGTAATATTGTATTCTAACTATATTTTTAATAAAACTCTTTTAAAAAGAATGTTACAATGATACCAAAAGCAATGCCAATTTCTTTAATTAATACTTGTTAAATTGAATGTATTTTACAAAATATTTTTTATTGTGAGAGCCAAAATGGTATGTATTCGTTGGTATTAGCAACCATGCCAAGATGAGTTTTAAAACAAGAATACTAATAAAAATAAATAAAAATAACAAAGTATTTCTAACTGTATTTATAGGGTGTCTGAGCATTAAATAAAAGAAAGGTGGTGAAAAGTGGGGAAATCTCTATTTTAAGCTTTTGTGAATACATTATGTAATTTCTGCAGCACAGAAAATTTTAAATTTGCATATAGTTTCACTTGCCAGAAGCAGATAATTTATGCGTAACCACAGATGGAAGCTGGTGGCTGGGATTTTGTCTTTAGTTCATCATTATTATTACTATATATTAATTGGAATGAATAGGTAACTACCCACAGGCTTTCACAAGAAGAAGAAAAAGACAAAGTCATTCACTTTGCAGATCATAGCTCAACTGGGTATAAGGATAATATCACAAATTATGTGAAATATTTGGCATATATTCTTTAAAATTAAACTGGTTATACTTGATTAACTGTGGAGTGTTTAGAAAGAAAATTTTATACTCTAAGAAGCCAAAGTCAGGAATGTGGAAGAGACGAGAGTCATCATCTTCTTGTACCAGTTCTGGGATAATCCCCCTGACAACCAACCTATCAAAATGGAGGAAAAAGATAAAATTAGCCCCAACATTTCAAAAATAAGCTCACTTCCTCTGAATTTAACCAATATTGAAAATGTTTATATTAATGTAACACACAAATATCCATTATTAAAGTATTGCTATATATATTCATTTCATTTCCATAATGAAGGACATGATGATTTTTTAAAAAAAGACTGCTCTGTGTCTCAGTTTTTATCTTCAAAGTGTTTATTATCTCTTATTTATTATCTTATATTTAAACAACTTCAGTGTAATGGGAAGGAGATTTAAGAACAAAAAAATTAAAAAGAAAGAAAATTAAGACACAACAAGTGGGGAAGAAGGATATATATATATATATATATATATATATATATATATATATATATATACAACTATTATTTGGCTTCTGCTTTTATATAGTTATTCGAAGGAATTTCTTGAGGAGGTCTGGATTTTGATCTCAGGTCCATCACTTTCATTCATTCCAATGTTCCATTTCTTCACTGCACCATTCAGATGCTTAATTCTATACGTCTCAAGGTTCTTAGGAGAATCAAATAAGACCATAAACTCTGAAGTGCCATTCAGACTACACATTAAAATTATTTCTAATGTCTTATGTGAGGGTGGGGGAAGAGATAGGAGAGAAAGATATATTCAGAATGAGAACTATTCCAGATTAATTAGTAAGGGAAGAAGTGGTGACATGAAGAAAAGAATACTCACTCACTATTTATCATCAAGCTGCCATTTTCCCCAGCTGGTTTCTTCTTTCTTTTTCTGGCAGGGGTCGGCATTGGTAGTCTAAACTTCACTTACGTATTTCCTTGAGTGTAAGTGTGGGTAAATGTAATTCTTAAAGTGAAAAGCCAGAGAGGCATGACTGACTTACTTAAGAAGTCCCTCTGATCAAGGCTGTCTACTGGGAGAAAGCAATTTGGAAAGTTTTGACAATTCTACACACCTCTTAGATATCAATTCTTTGGTAAAGCAGTGGATCCCTTTTATACAGTAATATTAATAATCATTATCTAATTGTTTCCCAAGCTTAAGGTTTTCAACATTGGCTTTATTAAATGAACCAACAAGCATCAAGTGTATTCTTGGTATTACTAGTCAATAAATAATAGAGAGAGAAACTAAAGGAGATTAAGTACAGCCTTTATTTGAAGAATTTGCAATTTTTTGGTTTTAAGGAAACAAGACAAGCATACAAACAGTAAACAAAGTAAAAGTCACATAAAGCTATATACATTATTTTCTAAGCACTAAATTATATGGTAGTGGGTATGGAATACCATAGGAAGTCAGAAAAAAAAGGGTAGTCAGGCAAAGTTATCTGTAGTCCCACACAACTTCAAAAGCAGAAGAGGAACTTAGAAATCATCTACATACTCATAAGCCTTTGCTTTATATTCGAAGAGACTTCAAGCTTGTGGTAACATGGCTTAAGTTATTAAAAGTGAAGCCAGAACTAGAATCGTAATTTTCAATATCCTAGGCACCTTGTATCAAACAAAACTTGACTTTGGCAGTAAAGGATGAGCCGGCTTTTGATGAGCAGGTGAATGAGTATTTTAGTCAAGCAGTTTAAACTGTAAAACAAACCAATTTTAGGAATTGCCTTTATTTTATTACATCAATGGATCTATTCTGCAAGTAGTTTTACTGATTTATAGGATTTATTATATTAAAAAGGAACTTTAACACACTGCAGAGACATCAAACAAATATATTTGTGGCATTAAAAACATGAAAATAATTTGACTACGCAAAAAAAAAAAAACCAACAACTCTAATTTATTCTTTTGTCCTTTACAATCTTAGAAGAGTAGATGATAGGAATATTTGTGACCTTACAATCAATATTTCTGGCTGAGAAAGAATGATTGTGAAGTATATGTTTGGAAATTGAATTCCCAACCCTCAATCTACTACACGTTAGTTGTACAACCCCAATATTCTCATTTGAAAGTGAGAGGTAGACAATCTCAGACTCTCCTTCTGAGTCATTATTTAGGCTTCATGCATGAAAATATTTGGCTGTTAAAGAAATATCATTTGTGAAAGATCAATGAAACAAAAGTCTTAAATGCTTACTTTATATCTTCCTGAGACTAGTTTTTTCCTTTGATTTCTAATTGTTTAAAAATCTTATTATTTTGATCTTGTTTTCATTAGTTTTCCATTGGTTCAGAAAACATTTATCTAGCACATACTCTGGATCACACACTAGATACTGAAAATATGGAAATGGAAGGCAGTTCCTTCCCTAAATAAAGAGATAATTAAAGTACCAACAATAAGGCATCTTTTAAGATCTATTCCACCCAATGTACTTAGGTACTTTCAATGTTATTTAATTCTCGTAAAAATCTATAAATTGTTATCCCATTTACGGAAGAGAACTGGAGCAGTACCTAGTATACAGTAAAACCCACAAAAATAGAAGAGAATGTATAACATTTTACACAATACAAGTGGAAAATAGTTTATATTTTTAAAAAATAAACATGTTTGAAAAGGTCATCTTTATTTTTCCATCTTCTGTTGATTTTAAACTTATAAAATTTACAAATAAAAGTTTAACTTATCAAAAAATCACTGAAAATGGTTCACACACTGAAATAACTACATTTAAATGAATTATCTGAAAATAAATGAGTTCATTTTATGTACTCTCCCAATTGCTTTTGGAGAGACCTCTGCTTGAGGAAGTGAGTAAGCTTTTACAGTGAAGAGAATAAATGTAAACCATTCAATTATATATTTAAAAACACAAAGGAAAATAGAATAGTGACTGCAAGTAAGCTGTTTAGCCTTTGGCCTTGTGTTCTGACTGGCAAACTCTTAGTCATCCTTAAAGACCTATCTCAAACACCCCTGTATTCAACTGTGAGCACATTGTATTATGAATCATATTTCTCTGTTAGATGCTGGAAAAAAAACAAATGATGAAAATATAAGGTCCTTGACCTCAAGATGCTACTAATTTTTATTAAAAAGACAGATATTAAGGAAATAATTAAAATATAATGAAAATGTTGCCTATGGTTCATGTAACAGTCGGGGGTGTGGAGGAGTCACTTTTGACTATCTAAATATGAAGATTTAATGTAAGAAAATAAAAGCTTACAAAATTATTAGGAGACATGGTAGACATTACCCCTCAAAGAACTTCTGCAGATAGTTTAGTCAGCAAAAAGCTAGCTTCCTAGCATCTGTTTCAGTTGCAAGACCCCTACCCCCACCACCATCCATGGTCATACAGTTCCTGGGGCTGAAACAAGAGTGGTTATAATGCTGAGCCATTTTAAGCCAATGTAGAACAACTTTAATAGTCAATAGTCCCTCCAAAGCTCCCTAAAACTGTTTCAGGTCTGCATCACAGTTCGACTTCTTTCCCCCCCTTGTATTGCTTCTTCCCTCTTTCTTGCACAGTGGATCCATGGTAAATGCCTTGCACCCTAAATATGATCCCAATGTCTGATTCTGGAAAATCCCTACCTGAATGGAAGGCACTGAGGGTCTGAAGTCAGAAAAGTTGCCACGGAAGATTTCAGGGGGTAACACCAAAGCCGGCTACTCTCCCCACTGAAACTGTTCTGACGAAAGTTATGAACTACTTCCTTGTTGCTGAAACTAATGAGCTTCTTTCCGTCCTTTATGCAACTTGCAGGAATTGATACTGCCGCCTTTCCCTTTTCTCAAACTGGGTGGTAATTAAGTGCATGGACTATAAATTCAGACTCAAATCCCAGCTCTAGCACCCCATTAACTGAGACTTGGGGCACTTTACTTAGTCTCTCTATATCTCAGTTTTCCAGATCATCATTGCATCTATTTCCCAAAGCTGTTGTTTTGTGATGATTAAATGTTCAGAATAGAGCCTGTCAAATAATAATCACTATATATGTGCCTACCATTTCAATCCTTTTATTCCATTTCATCTGTTTCTCTTTCTACCTCTCTAACAGTTTCTTCTAAGCCTATTCCTTTTCTTTCTTTGTGTCCCAATCACCACCTTAAATTTTGATGCTATTTTTCCTTGACTCTCTTTTGTAGCCAATAATATTTGAGGAAGACGGCTCTGAAACAATTATAATAAAAAATTGGGAAAATATTTTAAGACAACTTTTAATATTTTTCTCTTCCCAATTTTTCTTTGTCCATGGGCAGATAACAAAACAAATGTAGCAAAATTCCAGTGTAAAGATGACGTTTTTGTTTATTTGTTCTGACATAATTTTTCATTGTACCTGCACACATAAAAAATTATTCACTAAAGGATTAGAGGATTATAAATTGTAGTTAGATGAGAAAGTATTAAATAAACTTAGAAAATAACATTTTCACAGAACCTAACAATAATTAAAAGAAAAATTTACTAACCCCTTAAAATCAGTATTTACTTGCAAAATTCCATCACATAACACAGTTATAATATCTGCAAAACCTTTGAGTAAGACAGCAGTTAACACTATTACTGAAACAATGCATTTGAATATAATTTTATTTTTAGAAAGTCACTATCAAGTTAATCTTGGCATAATTACTTTAATGAAAAGCAGTGTTGCAAACATATACTTCATACATCTTTGACCTTTAGGTTGTGGACTCAAGCCTTGGAATTTATTTCTTTCCCCCAAACTTGATAGTCTTCCCAAAGTAGAGGTTTTGCATCCATGTATATGCAACACAGTCAAGGTAAAATATTAATTATCACCTTGGAAATTTTATGAATTTAATTGCATGTATTATTGCTCAGTTTACGCTGGACAGTTTATCTTAATTTCTGAAATTCAGGTGACATAATAAAGAAGCAGGGAGGGAAAATTGTGGACAATCTTAAGGTTGCAGGTGAAATTTCAAGTTTCTGTTCAATTGACTACCTATGTTTAATGAAATCAGCTTGCAATATGACTCATTTTTTGATGCCTCTGATCTATGAAGTGAAGGAATTTAGAGATATTTATAAATAAATTCTACTTTTTATACCTAAAAGCAGGTTGGTATTGCTAGAGGGATGCACTAGCAGGAAGATAACTGAGACTTTTCATCTTTTTATCATTTTGATCAAACCATTCTAGAACTAAATGCTTACTTTATTCTAAAAGCTGAGAATTATAATCCATTCTACATGCATATGCTTATCACTTGAATTTACTAATGAATATAGCACTTTACATTCCAACCTGGATTCCATATCTCTCGTTTGAGTGCATAAGATTGCAAACAATTTTTGAGTGGCCTGTCAATCATTTTACTTACATTTATACCTCCCTCACTATAAAGAGTCTTGAGAATAAACCTTGGACTGTGAACAAAACAAAAATCACAGAGGCTGTGATCAAAAATGCAAAGTGAAATGGAGAGTTAGAAATTATTTGACTAATTCAATCCCCCCTAACATACCCTTTATTAACAATGCAGGTAATCTGCCTGCCCTCTTTTCACCTGGCCTTTCACCTTCGCCTATCCTTGCACCAAATTATCTTATTGCCATAGTCATTCTTCTTGTGTAATAATAATGTGTTGCCATGTATCAAGCTCTTATAATGTAATAAAACCTTCTGTGGAAAAGCATTTGGCATATTTTGTCTCTTCTAATTCTCTGAATAACCCTGGAGTTAAATAATATTTTATAATTAGAAAATAGTTTCAGAGACTTGAAGTATCTGAATTAAAGACACAGGGGTACTAAATAGCAGAGCTAGAATTCACTTTAGTTCTGTTTGCTTCATCTTTGATGGGGTTAACCACCAATTGATAAGCCATCCAAGACTCAGAACTCAAAAGACTTAAAAAGTTAGATAAAATATCCAACTTAAAATTTTGCAACCTAAAAGACTGCATAGTTTTCTTCTATCCAAAGCATTTTTGTGTGTTAATATGGGCGTGGTTAGTCATAGCTAAAATTATATCCATGACATTGATGATTTTAGTAAATATTTTAGGTACTAAAATAATTTCTTATTGTATGATATATTATATTAGACAACAAGAAAAATCTTTGAAAGAGTTACTGATTAACTTTGGGGTATAGTGCATTTTCTCCCTTTTAATCTTCTCTCTTCAAACTTTAGATTTTTCTAAAATACATAACAAAATTTATACTGAGAAAACTCAGGAATCTCAGGTGTGATCAAAATTCATATTTGTGTGTATCAATATGTATACTTACATATATATTGCTTGCATATAAAAAATGTACATAAACATTCATGAACCTATCATATACATGTGTATTTTCTTTAAGAAACATTTTTTTGAACTCATAATAGCATTAAATTTTAATGCTAAATTTTAAACTCATATTACAGGCATAAGAAAAAATAGAAAATCAGCATTCTTGAGCACAGCCCTAGACTGAGGAAAATCAGTTCTAAAAGATGAAAAGAAAGAGGCTATTGACATGAATTTGAAGTGAACATAACGTCTCTAACTGCAGATGTCAAGTGATATTTTTTTGTGCTTACAGCAAAGCAGAACAATTATCACAGCTCTTTTAAGTGTACACAATAAAGAAAATTCTGATTGCAAAAGAATCATCTGATTTTAAATTTTATATTTAACTTGGTATATCTCATGGTATTTTCATAATGATTATCAATCTGAATATTCTCCTTAAAAAAAGAAACAAATATATAAAGATCTTAGTACCTTTGAGTAAATAACTGGAAAGTGATTTATTTTTTTCTTTGTTTTCCATGAAGAAGTATTGTGCTGTACAAAGTTCTCATGGCAACAGGGCAGATTGATTTCTTCTTCCCCTCCTCCTTTCCCCCTTCGCTCCCTTCATTCCTTTCAATAATACTAAGTTGGTCATTGTGAACAAATACTGCCCACAGTAACTGCCGTGGTTTTTGTAGCCGGACTTTGTGGAATGAATAAGCACTCATGATCTTTAGCTTCGCACTCCACCTCGGTGTCACAATTCCAGAGCTCTGACTTCCTCTTCTAGTTGGAAGCTGAGTTGAGTAAATACTGTTTCACTTATTATATAATCATAGATTACTTCTGCTATAGCAACATTGTTGGTTTGGTTTGGGTTTATTTTTAAGACAAATAGGGGGGAAAGCTTCTAAATGCTGATGATTCATTTTGTGACATTTAAGCATTAACTTATAAAAATGAGTTCATGAAGCATCTCATTAGTGTCAAAGGAGCTGTGTCATTCTGCCCCTTAAGAACCACCTCTTGTTACAGCCGAGAGCCAAATAATGCCCTTCAAGTAATATAAAATGCATTCTTTGTAGTACATTTAATGTTGGGAGGGCTTTCTCCAGAGCCATCAGTCCAGAAAAATCAGGAAGCTTTGTTAGGAGGAAGGCAATGCAGGTGGTGACTGTACTTGCCTTTCAGCCTTAAACCTCAGTGATTTCTGTACATTTTAGAAACATTAAAACAACTGGCAATCCTTTTTGAAGAAAATGCCAGAGCTTCCAGTAACAGGAGGATTGCTGAAGAATTAAGGTGCAATAGGCAGATATGTGGCACCTCTTGCAGAACTTTAGCTATGACTCATCTGCAACCTTTTGCAAAATGTAATATGGCAAAAGTACTGCGTTATTATGATGTACCATGTGGTATCCAGATTTGTCAGCTTCACTTGACATATCTTTTATTGAGGGGTACAAGAAGAAACCCCACATTGGCTGAGGAAAATTTTTCTACTTACATCCCACACGGAGATTTAAAAATATATTCCTAGAATTTGGCATTTACAGGAACATGTTTCACTTTGGTAGTCTGAAAGAAGATAGGTTTTGTAGCCTTTGAGCGGAAGATAGCTCTTTTAGTCTTTCAATTGGCCCACCACTAGAGGGCCAATGGAACACATCTTAACTTGCTAAGTGGTGATGGTAGGGGAGCAGTGAACAAATGAGGTTGTTTTGCATCTTTATCTTTTTTACAGTGCTGACTGGTTTGTTATTTAAAAATATATTCTGAATTGGTTTTGCCTTGCCATTTTCTTTATTGTTTTATAATTTCATAAAACATTATGCTCATTTATTTTAAATGTAGAGTCAGGTCCAAATTAGAATCGTTTCTTCCACAGAGATAAAATTATTACAGTAGAAGACTATTCCATCCCAAACTCCATAATTTTCTCATATAGCTATTTAAATTATTTTACAACATAGTTGTTCTAATGGAACTTAATGTGTGAAGTTGAGCAGGAAAAAATATAAAAACCTGTTCAATGTAACAGTGCTTAAAGAAAGGTACCACATTCCTTTCATTGAAAGGAATGGAGTAATTTCCGTGGGATAACCTTATGGATGAGAATGTCTTGTAATGAAGTTCTTTTGGTATGAACAGAACTTAAATTTTATAGAGGCAAACATAAACACAAGCAAAATGTCTACTTAAAGCAATTGGTAACAAATGTCCTTATGCATTTATTACTATACTAATTCTAGGTAGTAATAGTCTAGTTTGAAAAACAGAAGTCAATGGCATTTTTGCTTTCATGGACTAATTTACGTTAATAATACTGTATGGAGATGAGATAAATGATGGATGATTTTCTAACATAAAGTTTGCAATTTAAATCAGTGTTTTTAATATTAGGGAATATTATTCATCTTTCTTAAGTGTGATAAATATGTCAGAAAAAAACCCTGAGATGAAAGACCCAGATTACTTTCTGGGTGGTATAAAATTTTCTTGGTTTGATTTTTAACTGGACACCTGGGTAATGTAAAGTAATAATTACTTGGCAATCTGATGACCTGACTTGAAAGCATGCTTAAAATGAATAAATGAATAAGAAATACCTTCTGCTATATGTAGTTTTTTTTTGTAGTTTTTCTTCGATTTCTGGAAGAATTAATCAATTTATAGTATCCCATCATTCTGTATACCTATTTCAATATAATTTGCACATCACATAATATATTTGTTTCTATGATGGTTTCTCCTCTGCACCATGAGCTTTTTGAGGGAGGAGACAGTATATTATTAATCTCTAACCTCCATGACCTTAACTTAGTAAAGTTAATTAGACTTTTTTAACTGATGGCAAATTTTATGCTAATGCTATGGACTTGATTTTCTCCCGAGTTTTCCTAGAAAGATGCCTGTTTTCAAGTCACCAGAAGCTCACCATCTCGGATAAAGAGCAGCCCACTTATCCATCATATGCTGGTGGTTTAGCCCCAGTAATGGCACGTCAGTCAGTGTTGCTTTGGCTGAGCAGCCAGTGTGTCTTTTCTGCTGTCTTTCTTCACCCTATTTACTAAAGAAGTTTAAAGAGCCTTACATTTACTCAGGAGCTTCTAATTGTCCATAGATATTTACTATTCTTAGCAGATGGTTTGTAACTTTACGAAAGCACTGTTGATTTATAATGACCTTATGATGTATAAGGTGCACTGGCATCTGACACAACATGCTTTAATCTTTTCTTCAGTGCTTAGTAGTAACAGTGATGTTAATAGAAGCTAACACTTACTGAACAGTTGCTGTGTGTCGGAGCTCCTGGGCACACTTTAGGAGTGCTTTAACTCATTTAACATCTTGCTAAAATTGGGTAAATGCCCATTCTTTATCCATACACTTAAGGTACATCTATGTCCTTCTCTAGAGTTAATCATGTACTGAATATAGAGAAGCTGTCCCAATTTATAAAGCACCAGTCACAAGATTTCCTACTGATAATAATTCTCCTCCCCTCTTTCCATGAACAAGACTCGTCTTGTTCAGTGATGGTCATGATTCCAACATTCACAGCTTCTACCACTGCCTGAGCACGTGCACTCAGCCACCCTAGGTGTCTCTCATTTCATTCTTACAATGTCCACATGTGGTTGCTAGCATTTTCTCCATTTAATCTCTGTTAGAAATAAGTAAGCAGCCCTTGTAAGCCCTTGCACACAATTTGATTTAAAATAGCCACTTACATTTAGTTCATAAAAATAATTTTGTACATATATTTTAGGTCATATATATTTGTTATGCTCATAATCATTATTTATAAAAGTTGGATATTGGCTTTTAATGTGGTATGTAAAATAATTTGTAGTGAAGTATGGATAAGAAGGCTTGTTGTTATTCAAGTCTGGTTGTTTTACAATGTTCTGAGATTATTTTGTGAAATGTCATTTGGGGAATCATAGGCAAAAGCCCACTGATTGTGGGCCACATGCAGCCAGAAAAAAAAGTAGTTGGAGTAAAGCTTCATGTTAAGAATGAGAATGCTGGTCTCAAACCCCAGGTGGTTTAAATCCCAGCTCAGTCACATGATAATCCTCTCACAATGAGCAAATTACTTACACTCATTCTGTCTCAGTGGCCTTATTTTTACCATGAAAATAATAGTTATACTCATCTCATAGTTTTTAAAATTAAACTTTTTTTTAAATTTTGAGATAATTATAGGTTCACTTGCAGTTGTAACAAATGAAACAGAGAGATCCCCAGATACTCTTTACTCAGTGTCCTCCAATGAGAATGTCTTGCAAAACATAGTGCACTACTACAGCCAGAGTATTTTTATCAGAATCCCTCATGTTACACTTCTATAGCCACATTCATTCCCTTCTCACATCCACAACTTCCTTACTTTCCACCGATCACTAATCTGGTCATTTCTGCATTTTTGTCATTTTAAGAATAATATATCAATGAAATCACATTTTTGTATTAATTTTTTTTCACTCAGCATAATTCTCTGGAATTGATTTAGGTAGTTAACTATCAATGGTTTGTTACTTTTCGTTGCTTAGTAGTATTCTATGGTACAGATACACTACAGTTTAGCCATTTGTGCATCGAAAGATATCTGCATTGTTTCCAGTCCAGACTATTGCAACTAGAGCTGCTATAAACATGTGGATACAGGTTTTTGTATGAACATAAGTTTTTCATTTCTCTAGGATAAGTGCCCAGAGTGCAATTTCTAGGTCATATGGTACTTGCTTATTTATTTTATTTATTTTAGGAAACTGCCAAACTTTTTTCCAAAGTGGCAGTTACATTTCCACCAACAACAGACAAGCCACGCAAGTTTTTTGCACTCTCACGAGCATTTAGTGTTGTCACTATTTGTTGTTTGTTTATTCATTCTGATAAGTGTGTAGTAGTATCTCCTTGTGGTTTTAATTTGCATTTCCATGTTGGCTATATGGTGTTGAACATCTTTTTAATGTGCTCTTTTGCCATCTGTATATATTATTTAGTGAAATGTCTCTTCATATCTTGGCCTATTTTTTCTAATTAAATTGTTCTTTTTACTGTTGAGTTTTTAGAATTCTTTTCATTTTTTAGATACTAATCTTTTGTCATATATATATATATATATATATATATATATATATACAAACTGCATATAATTTCTTCAATTCTAGCTCATCTTTTTACACTTTTAACAAATGTTTCAAAAACTAAAGTTTTTAATTGTGATGAGGTTCTATTTATTAATTTTCCTGTTAGGAATCATGCTATTTGCTTACTCCTAGATTGTAAAGATTTTCTCTTATTTATAAAAAAATTATAGTTTTACATTTAATAATATTTAAGTTCATGATCCATTTTGAGATTCACTTTTTTCTTCTCTTGAAATTTCCTCTTTGATTTAGAGAATATTTATAAATGTGTTGTTTATTTTCAAAGAATTTAGAGATTTTCCTATTTTCTTTCTGTTGTTAATTACAATTTGATTACATTATTTGGAGGGCACTGTAAGACTTCAATTTTTTATATTAGTTGAGGATCATAGAGGACAAAACAACCTTATTGTATATGACAGGTTTATTGGAAGGAGGGTAGGAAATACGACCATGATGAGAAGTTATAATCAATAGAGAAGAAAAAAATGAGCACAAATATTCATGAAATTCAACCTCTGCTTTTCTCATATTTCTCTTTCTACAATATGTTCTCATAATCTGTTCTCACCAAGGATGTATTAGATATATTCATAAGTCTTTCTCAAACAGTGTTTTCCTGAATTGTTCTTCCCTACAAAAACCAAAAAGATTTATTTTCGTTTAGGACTTTTGATGTCAAATTGCAGAAGCTTCCCTTTAAAGGTGAAAGAAATTTTTATTTCAGCTTCCACCTTTACTTGTTTACAACATCCCAAGAAATGTATTTGGATTTGAAATTTTACAGCCTTAGTCTTATGAGAGATGTTATTTTTTTATTTATTTCACATTCAGCCTCTACCATTCCTCTCCCCCCACCTTTAGAAAATGTAAATTAAATTGGCTCAGTTTTTTTTTTAGTTATGAGACAGCAAAAATATATTTTTACTTCCTCTTAAAAATTGCTCCAAGCTTTATTTGTCCTGGTTTAACTCAAAAGTAGATTTAAACTTCACACTTGGCAGTATTATAAGAGGAAAGAAAAATATCAAGCCAAATTTTTAAAAAATCTTACACAATCTAAGGCTTAAAACATAACGAGTATTTTGTTCTGTTTTTGTTATCCAAATATATTATGCACATTTTTATGTAAAAGTGCAGGTGCACAGGAAAATGTTATAGTCTACTTTGATTAAATAAAATAATCAGTGACTACCTGCTATAGAGAAAGTGTCCAGAAACCAAGGGGGAAAAATGGAGATGAGTAAGATTTTGTCCCTGCTACCAAAAGAGTGTAAAGTTGGCATACAGGATTATGATAGTGCAAGGCAGGAGTATAAACAAAATTTTATGGGGGTTTAGAGAAGAAATAGACCCTGTCAGCCTTAAATTCTATCACAAATCCTATTCCAAGCAGCCATTATCTACTGTTTGGACCAAAGCAATAATCTCCTGACTCATCACTCAGATTTCATGCCTATTCCCCTTAATCCATTCTTTCCAAGTGCCCCAATTTATTTTTTTAAAGGTAAATTCGGCCATATCATTCCTTTGCTTAAAACACTCTGTTTCCCATTGTACTCAGAATGCAGTGCAAATCGTTTGTTACACCCACCAGCTCCCACATGACCAAGCTCCTGCCACCCTCTCCTTCAGTTCCTTAAACATGCTAAGCTTTTTCCTGACATTGACTCTTTGCCCTTGCTGCTCCCTAAGTCTGAAATTTTTCTCCAAAACCTTGCCTTGACTTAATCCTTCACATAATTCATGTCACAGATCAAATATGCACATTAAGCGCTGAGAACAGTGCCTTGTGTGTAGTAAGTTTTATATAAGTGTTCTCTGTAGATGATCACATAATCTCACATAATACTTATGCCACTTTTTAAAAAAATAAGACATTAATTGGTGTTCTTTCCTTAACATTTCATAAAACATAACACATGGGTTTTTAAATTTATTATTTTAAAATTATAAATTTATATTTATAATTATATAAAATTATTATTATTATTATTATTATTATTATTAATTGTTACAATTATCTATCTCTCCTTACTAGTTTCTAAGCTACTTGGGGCAAAGGCTTTGTCAGTTTTGTTTTCAATTGGATTTCCAGAACCTAGAATAGTGTCTGGTATATTGTGGTTATTTAATAAAAGTAACACCACATCAACTTCCTGAAAGAAAAAAGAAAAACTAATGAAAGTTTAATGATTTTAGCTTGTTTTAAAATTAGGAGTCTTCTTAAGACAAAGATCTCATGCATGTCACTTTTGCTTTGGCTCTAAAACTGTGTTTGTGTTAGGAGTGGGAATGGATAGTAGATATTTATTTTAGGGTACAGATGATACAGTGATCAATGTGAAGACCTACCATCCCTACCTCATGACTTTTTACCAGAATGTCCCACCCCCATTCGCCCCCTAACACTAGGATTGTATGTCTCTGAGACCTGAAGGTTTTGAAATGTTCAAATTTTTATTTTTTTCATTTTTAGCTTTATTGAGGTATGATAGACAAATAAAATTATTTATATTTAAGGTATACAACTTGATGTGTTGATATAAATATACCTGTGTAATGATTACCACAACCAAACTAATTATCAGTTTCATCATGTCACAGTTACAATTCTTTTGTGGTAAGAACACTTAAGATCTACTCTTCAAGTATACAACACATTATTATTAACAATAGTTATACATTCGTACACATATACATTTGAGCTCTAGAACTTATAACTAAGAGTTTGTGCCCTTTGATTAACATCTCCCCACTTCCCCCGCTCCCCAGCCCCAGGTAACTGCTATTCTACTTCAGCTTACCTAAATTTAACTTTTTTAGATTTTACATATGAGTGGTATTATGCAACATTTGTCTTTCTATGTCTGGCTTATTCACTTAGCATAATGACCTCTAAATTCATTCACATTGCCAAAAATGCAGAATTATCTTCTTTTTTAAGTCTGTAAAATATTCCAAAAAAAGACTGTCAAATGCTTTTTCTGCATCTATTGAGATTATTATATGATTTTTATTTCTATCCAATTAACGTGGTGTATCTAGATTTTGATTTGCCTATGTGGAACCATCCTTGTATCTATCCCAAGGATAAATCTTGTACAATCACGGTGTGTGACCTTTTTAATATGCTCTTGAATTTGGTTTTCTAGTATTTTGTTGAAGACTTTTGTACTTCTACCTCCTTTCTTGCACAGATGACCTCCTCACGCCGCTTGGGCTCTGTCACCTTGCACTGACACATAGTTTCACGTGGACACCATCATGCCCTGGCTCCAGCCATGACTCTCCACTGCACGTGGGTACCCTCTTCACTATGCTCAGGCTCTTCCACTCCGTGCCCAGCAGCCCTGATACGCGGAAGCCTCCCTAAGTTACTTGGGTTCTATCACCTTATCACAGGCCACTGTGATTCTCCCCACCATACCCCCTCCATCGCCAGCTTAGACATCTACCTTGCTCTGCCCGTCCCCATGTCTTTAGACATGCATTATTTTGGGAGGAAACAGGACAGTGTAGGGAAGAAAATGAATAAAGAACATTGGTATATTCTTCCTTAAATTATAGTGAATTCAACTGCTTTTTATTAGCACCTACAAGTCCAAACAAACTTCAACATTTTATTCAAAATAAAAAGGCAGCCTGAAATTTAGTGATGGAAAGAAAATATTTGTGGTTTTATTAACTTAAAATGTAGTCATTTAAGGTAGACTAACAAAATACTGCTAAGTAGATTTCAGTCAGAGGGTATAAAATAATATACAGAGGGCCGGCCGAGTGGCGCATTGGTTAGGAGTCGGCTTGGGATGCCAGATGAGCAGAAAGGCCTGGGTTCAAATCCCACATGCGGGCTGGTGATGCTGTGCCCTCTACAACTAAGATGGTGAATAACAGCTCGACCTGGAACTGAGCTGCCGTGAGTTGCCAGTGATGGAGTAGGCTGCAGTGGGGCTGGCTGACAGCGAGCGTGAGCTTTTGTGAGCTGCCATGAGCCGTCGTGAGCGGCTATTCAATAGCCAGCAACTGATCTGCCTCACCCAGGACGAACGCAATGATAATACCAACATGGGCCAGGGAAGCGACGTCCTCCACAACTAGACTGAAGAACAAAAGGACAGCAACTTGTCTGTTCACCTTCCCTGATTCCCCAACACGGTTCCCCTCCCCCAATTCCCCAATAAAATCTTATAAAAAAATAAAATAAAAAAATAACATTCAGAGCCTGCATTTTTCAGATTGTGGCTAGTGTGGGATTCATAGAACCAGATAGTATCTTGGAGTAGTAATGTTTTGTTTTGCCTTATTTTCTTGTATAAAACCTTTTCCTTATTCAGTCAGAAATACCCACATCGTCTGACAGAGAGGCAGAATTATAGTAGGACTGAAAAGATGAAGAAACAATTAATATTCTTCAACATCTAAAATAGGCTTTAGGCTCTTGAGAATCAAAATGGATGGTCTGAGGAAAGAATATAAATTTTACATCACAGTAATACCATTGGAAGGTGATGAGAAGGATGATGTTACTACCTTATTCCTTACTCCTGGAGATGGTGACCTGAGCTAGGAGCTGGGGATTGGACTGGGCAGCAGGGGTTAGGAACGATGTTAAGAGATCAGAGCAGTGGACCAGATGGAGAGGAGCAAAATTAACCTCAGTGACTGCCTGACATTGTGGGCGGCTCTGTGCTAGCAAACCTGGAGGAGGTAAGCCATTGTCTGTAGATTTGTTACTTCTAAGATACTAGTGCGTTATGCAACAATGTATAATAAGACAGATTTTGAACTCTATTAAAGGTAAGTTATTTGGGTTGTTGGGCTCTTTCTGTCTTCTCTCTGGATGTGGGTCTTCTACTGAAAGTTATCTTAGGGAATATCCACCACGTGCATGCCTCCCTGGGCCCTGAGGCTTTGTGAAGCCTCTTGTAACTGCCCCATAGACACTATTTACTATATTCCCAATGGCCAAGGACACTCAAAAGCTTCCAGAATCGGTGGGTTGTGTCATTGATGCAGAGAAATCTTGGGGGTATAGAAAGTAAAGCCTGTAAGGTCCGCACTTGACTTGGAGTGTATAATCTTACAACCTACCTGTAATACAGACACATGATTTCATATCCAGGTATAAGTCCAGGATCTATAATTTTGAATAGATTTATGATTTTAGACCAGTCACTTTAACTTCCCTGAGTCACAGTTTCCTTAGTTATAAAATGTAGGTTACAATATCTATCATCAAGAGTTATTGTTATGAATAAACAAGATGACCTTTGGGGGAAAAAATGCATATAACAGGTTCTTAATAAAGTAATATTATTAACAAGTAGTTGATACTATCTCAAAAGTGACGCTGTTTAAAGAGCAACCAATAGCTTGGTGCAATGCTTTTTCTACTACTATTGTTAAAACATTTATACTAATTCATTCATTCATTCATTCATCAGATATTTATTATTACTGTGTGCCAGACACTGTGATAAAGGCTTGGGACACAGCAGAATCAAGTCAAACATGATCCTGATGGTATGGACCTCCCAGTACAACAGCAGAGCAGACATTAAACAATGAATCAACGGCATTTAATTACAATTGTGAGAACTGTTGCAAAAGAGATAGACAAGGCTTTCAGTTCTCTATCTCAGGCCCTTGCATCTTTCCTCTTGGAACCGTTAACTTCCTTGTAAGAAGTGTGACTCCCTGGTGGAAAGCATGCATGAAGAGATTCAGAGACCACATAAGAAGACAGAAGGACCCAGGGGAACCCAGGCTTCCAGCTCTCTCCAGCCAGGCACCAGGCATCTCAGTACAGCCACCATGTCACCTGCAGACCAGACAACACATTAGTTGGATACATATTCCCAATCAACGTCACGCAGCACAAACTTACAATGTCAGGCCTAATCCAATTCCTGCTCAAAATAGTGAGCTATGATAAAATGATGGTAGTGGTTGTTTTTCCACTAAGGTCTGGTTTGTATGTTATGTAACAATACATGAAGGACAGATCTTGAATTCTATTAAAAATAAGAATTGTGTCCAATTCATTTTTTTTAATTAAGGTCACATGTATAGATGTGATAAGAAAAATAGGTATCTATGTAATCAAGAAAATTTACATGAGTGAGAGGTTTGATTTATTGGGAAGAGCTGAGGAGATACAGTCTGTGTGGAACCAGGGCCACTGTTTTAACTTTGAGATGAATGCAACAACCATGTGAAATGTCGTTTCCTATCACTGAACGAGCCCTGCTATATTTCTGGCAGAGGTCATTTTCAAGTAAATACTGTCAAACAGAAAGTCTGGGAAGCAGGCATGTTTATGTAGGGCAGATTTTCTTTCACTGGCTCTGTGCAGTGCTTGAACTCCTGACTTCAGATAACATTCTTGCTGACAGGCCTGAAGAACAACCATATTGTAGCACACAAAAAAAGTGTCAACAGCCTCATTACCCAACACATAGGCAATGAAATTCTAATCTTTACAGCTTGGTTCACTGGGTTTTCTGTTTATTACGGGGCCCCATGTTCTGACAATGTGTCTCATTTGTAGGTTACATAGAGAGGGGCTCAGCATAGTGACAAAGAAACAGGATATCAGGAGTCAGAAGGACTTAAATGGTGACCTAGCTTTGCCATTTACCAGCTGTGTGGCTTTGGGAAAGTTACAACTCTTTTATCTGTGGTTTTCTCAACTGTAAAATGGGAACAGCAATACCTGTCTCATGGATGGGGATCAAGTGAATTAATCTGCACATATGTCTTTCTTAAAATAAAGAAAGGTAACAAGCGTTTTCGTTTTCATCATCCTGAAGTTCTTTCCCCTTTAGTCTTGCACATAATATGTTAGCAGTGCTTTCAGAAAGTCAGTCTAAAATATAATTGCCTACTTTAATAAATAGCAATTTTGTAATAATTTCCCCCTTTGCTTCTGAATGTGCCTCTTGATGGCTTTGCTTGCTTTTTAATTGTATGAGTGTCTGCTAAAGTGAGGAAAGAGCATTTTGCTTTGGAAAATAAAGAACCTCGGCTCTTTCAAAGCTATTCAGCACTTTAAAAATCCATTTACATATTCACTAAGCAGAATAGGAAGAAGCAAATGTTCATAGCACTTCATTAAGCTACTTTTGAATCAAACTCACAGAATCACAGGTGGTTCATAGCCATTTTCGCACTAAGGTTTTAATATAGATTTTGGATTTCAAGGGGTGGCCAAATTGACAGCATGGAGAAGTATTATTTCATTATTTTTTCTAGCAGAAAATGTGGGTTATTTATCTTTAAGACATATAATATAAACTATGTGGTTTACTGCTAATTTAAAATAAAGTCCTCTGTGTATAAATGTCATAAGACTTAAAAGGTTGAAGTTATACAGTTCATTTTCTAAACTACTCTATTTATGAAATGATATCTTTGGTTAAAAGTTCACTATGATTTGACTGAAATATCAATAATTTTGCCAGACCTGGGTTTAGATAACTTTTCAAAAAAACAGTAATTCAATTATTTGTAGACTATTATTATTTTTTTAAGATAAAGTGTCTGGTGGTTGATATTAATACTTTTTTATTATACTCTAGAAATAAAAACATAACTGTTCTATCAGATAATACATTTTATACCCACTAAGGATAAGGATATATGTCACATTTAAGAAAATTTTACAAGCAATCAACAAGAGAGCATTCTTAACAATGAAAGTAAAAATTGTGATTGCCAGAATTTATATTCAAATTCATTTGAGAGAAGGAAAGGATATGTTAATCATAAGAAATTAATATGTACTATTTTAATATTAAAGAAAAGAGAACAAATGTCAAAAATTCTCCAGATTTCTGATAAGATTTATAGATGATCAAATCTGTTTGTCAAAGATTTTTATTAATATTTGTATTGTCCAATGATATGTCTAAAGGAACAGGGCACTCTAACATTTAATAATTAAATCATTCTAGGAATATTTATATAAATAATTTTACTCATTTTGCCCATTTATTGTGGTGTGTTCATTGAATGATTATATTCCTTGTGCAGGAGAGGTTAAGGGGATAGAAAGAGAGGTTAAGAGGTTAAAGCTTTGAATTAGAAGCAATCCAGGGGCTAAAGTTGGAACAAAAAGTTACTTGGGACATTAGTGAAAAAGTCATTATCATAATTTAAGGTTTTGTTTTGTTTTGTTTTTCTGATCTAGGTATCAAGTTCAATTCCTATGAGGAAACAAATGTTGCTTTTTTTTTTCCGTCTTGCCACATTTCCCTTCCTTCTTATTTCTTTTCAGTTCCAAGAGTGTGTTTTATTTGTGGAGAATCTGGTGGCAAATCATTTATACAAAATTGCTCGAAGTACCTTAGCTGTTAAAAGGTATGATAACCACCATTTGAAAGGGAAGAAAATAATCTCCAAGTAATCTTGGCTTTGCGCAAATTTTCCAACTTTTCTGAACTATATAAAATATTCAAAAGGATCAAGAAAAACGCAGATGACTATACATGGCAGATACTACAATACACTTAATATGTCATTTCAACTTAAATTTATAGTCTGATATGGGGATTCTCTTCTATCCCATATTTCTTCCTGAACATAATATATTATCACACCAAGATTAAGAACAGAGATTAGGCTCCTGTCCTAAAACTAATATTTGTATATACACAGCTAAGTATAAATTTGAAATCAATATAATCGCTTTTATGGCTCAAGAAATTGAAAAAAATCAGTTTACGAAAAATATTGAGCATCTGCTCTTTACAAAATCCCATCATTTGATTAACAAAGTATGATAACCTTAAAAGAAAGCATTTTTCCCCCCTCAGGAGACACGAATCTATTCAAGCAGAAGGCCAGACATAAATACATCCAGGATTTAAAAAATAATGTAATTGGCAAAACATACATAGCACAAAGTAGTGTGTGATTGAATTGATAATTACTCTGACCCCAGTGAGCAGCTCCTAGACTCCTGATTCTTCAGATTAGGTCTGAGGTATAGCCCTGCCTAGAGGTCGAACTAAGTGCCCCAGTCACATTCCCATATACAGTAGTCAAAACAAGAGCGCCTCACCACCTTCGTCCATTTTACCCCATACTCTGAGATACCTCTCCTGGTTTGAACTCGCTCTCTCAGAAAGAGAAGAACAAGTTCCTTCTCTTACAATCCTACCACGTTGTCTGAACTCCAAACTGATAATCCGTGAGTTTCTTTAAATTTTAGTCTCTACACTGATTGTTCCCTTCACATCTGTGTTTCTTTTAAAACCAAGCTTTTCCCTCAGGAAACTTAAGCTTCTTTTCAAATAGAATCAAAGTTGTTTTTCTTTTCTCTCTCATGCCATGGTCCTCAGGGCCAGGAGGGAAAGTGGGCATCCTCCTTGCCCTGCATGGACGGTGTCCAAACATAACCATCTCTCTCTTCTGCAAACACCTTGCTCTTCAGAAGCATGTGCTATCATGTTGTGTCTCCCACTCCCTTGCCTCACTGCTGTACCCACCTGTCTCTTATCAACCCACCCACTCATTCAGAGTTTTACTTCTGGCTTATTTGCTCAGACTCCTCACTATAATTATTTTTTGTTCTCAACAAAACTTTTAATTAGTTGTCATGTGTCTTCACTTTCTTCATTGTCTAGTAGAGGCTTTATAGCCATGTTAATACGATAGTAACAATAATTGTTTATTGAGTACCTTCTTAGTGCCAGGCTGTTCCAAGGGTTTTACATGCTTTATATTGAATTCGCCACAGTCTTCTGCGATATGGTCTATTATTATTTTCATTTCTCAAATGACAAAACTCAATATCAATCATTTAAATTACTGTGTTTTTTGTTTTTTGTTTTTCCAAATGGTCCTCAGTCCCCTTACCTTTCAATTCATTTTCTCAAGCGGGCACTCAAGACTGCTAACAAGACTATTATGTGACTGGCTTCTTTCACTTAATATAACATCTTCTAGGTTCACCCATGTTGCAGCATGTGTCAAAATTGCCTTCCTTTTTAAGAATGAATAATATCCCATTGCTTGTATGTTCCACATTTTGTTTATCCACTCATCTGTTGATGGACACTTGGGCAGACTCCATCTTTGACTATTGTGAGTTCTGTGGCTATAAATATGGGCATAGAAATGTTTATTCAAGTCTCTGTTTTTAGTTCTTTTGAGAACATACCTAGAAATGGAATGGCTGGATCATACAGTAATTCTGTTTAATTTTTTGAGGAACCACTATACCATGTTCCACAGCAGCTGCATTATTTTACATATCCACTAGCAGTGCATGAGGGTTCTAACTTCTCCACATCCTCCTCAACATTTGTTATTTTGTTCTTTTGTTTACAACAAATTTTAGGTACATTTATTAAAAGAAAAATATATCCCAAGATGTATTATATATTAAACAGGAAATCTAGTCAGAAAACCACCAAATGCTGGGATATCAAAAGTCTTCATCCTTAGTGTAAGTATAGGTGAAGACAATAGCCCACTACACATACACTACACAGCACTAGAATGAGCCAGTCTCAACCTTGACACAGAGTGGAGAGAGGAGGACCGACAAAAACAAAAACAAAAAAAACGAGCCCAAGAATTGAACACAAGCCAGTCCTCAAGCAGGTTACTAGTCTGAATTTAAGCTGCCAGTGCAATTCAAATATCTCCAGTGGGAAATTTAACCTGAAAAAGTATTTTGCTGAACATTGTTTCAGGATGACTTGTAAAAGCTCATGCAAATCTTTTATCTTTCAATTAATCATAAGACATGTTCTCAAATCGTTAAATGTGATACAAAACCTGTATCTTAGAATTGAAAAAATGATATTCCTATTTAGTAAATAATTCCCATTAATATATAAACGCATTTAACATCCTTCATCTTAAAAAAAATTCAGGCGGTACCATGAGGCGCCGGTATTCAAGAGATTATGGCATCTGAAACCCACAATGTTGAAAAATGAAACTTTTGTAACAATATTGAGGATCATTCCATTGATCTTCCTAGAAAAAGAATCTCTAATTTTACTAATAAGAACATGAAGGAGGTTAAGAAATCTCCAAAACAGTTGGCTGCTTACATAAATAGAACAGTTGGACAAGCTGTCAAAAACCCTGATAAACTACGTTAGGTGATTTATCACAGAAAGAAAGTTCATTATCCTTTTCTAAATCCTTGTTACAAAAAAAAGCAGTCCCCTAGAAGTGGGGGCTGTGACATGGCAAAAAAAGAAAATGAACTGGCTTGTGCAGGCCACCTGCCTGAAAAATTACATCCTGATGGTCGAACATATTTGCTTAACTCCAGTGATTCTGGTTCTTCACAGACAGAAAGCCCATCATCAAAATATAGTGTTTTTGTTTTTTTTCCTGAGGTTTCTCAGGACCATGAAAAAATGGCACAAGTTTTGTTCAGCAGGAATTTGAGATTGAATGTAGCTTTAACTTTCTGGAAAAAGAAAAGCATCACTGAACTTGTAGCTTATTTGGTGAGGATAGAAGACCTTGGAGTGGTGGTAGATTGCTTTCCTGTGCTTACCAATAGTTTACAGGAAGAAAAACAGTACATCTCACTAGGCTGCTATGTAGACTTGTTGCCTCTAGTAAAATCACTACTTAAAAGCAAGTTTGAAGAGTATATAATAGTTGGCTTAAACTGACTTCAAGCAGTCATAAAAAGGTGATGGTCAGAACTATCTTCCAAAACAGAAATGATAAATGATGGAAATATTCAAATTTTAAAAGAACAATTAAGTGGATTGTGGGAACAAGAAAACCATCTTACTTTGGTTCTAGGATATACTGGTGATATAGCTAAGGATGTAGATGCTTATTTATTGTAGTTGCATTGAAAGACTTCATCTAGTAAAGAACATTTGGTTATTAAAAACATCCCTGGACTATATGATTTCCAAAATGGCGCATTGGAGAACTGTGAACTATGGTAGAAATCAAAACCTTTTTATTTTAAACCATATAATGAAACCACTAATGAAACCCTAGCAATCTACTTCACATTGAAGTGGAAAAATATCCGAAAGGAGCAGCTTCAACTTCAACGAGGTGAAAGTGCACTATGAAGATTGTTCACCTTCGCTGCGTTTGGGATTTATTTGGTTATTTGGTGACATTGTTTAGGAACTACTGGATTTTAATGCAATCCTGCATAAGAATATACTTTATACTATGTGAAAAACATAAGACAACTTATTACTAGGAACCACAAAGACCAATCATCATTACTTTTTTAAGATTGTGTTTTATAAGAAAACACTCAAATGTGTGTGGCTATTTTCTTATGTTGAAAAGACTTGGAAAGTTTAAAACATCATAACAAATAATCAACACTAAAAGTTTTTGTCCGCCCTGAGATGCTGTGTATACAAAATGCCTTAATTAATAAGTCAATGTGTATGATATGAATGTCTGTTTTAAAAAAATTAAAACCAACAGTGCTTCTGGCATGTTCAAATCATGCTCAGATCAGGGGCTTCCATTCATATAGAACGTTGTTGTTAAAAATTACTCCACACCATCTGTAAAACTTGAGAATATTTTTAATATCTCTGATTTTTTTGCCAGAATCATTATGGCATGTATGTATGTGTTATGCCTATGTAAAAGAAAAGGTGAATATGTATTTGTATGAATGCTTCACTGGGAATGTTCATGGAGTTGGCTAATTTATATTCACTTTCTATTGTATATAGATTTCTAATATTTTCAGTTCTGTATCATTTAAGCTTCCTTAATTTGAGTAAATTCACTAAATATTTCTAAAAAAAAAAAATTTGGAACCTCTACTTCCCTCAGTCATAAAACATTTATCTGATGCTTTTACAGATAACTAAAAAAAATAAATAGCTGCAAGGCTGCTTTCATTTTCTCCAGTACCATTCACTCTTTTTTCACTTTTGCTTTCTTTTTTTTAAAATAACATAAATAATATGTAAGTGCATTATCATTGTAAAAGACACAGAAAATACAAAGGATACAGTTCAAGTATTTTCCAATACCCCCTTCCCTTCTTGGAGGTTTGCCTCTATCCAGCTTCTTTTCTATACATTTACATGGCATATAAACATATTTTTGGGGATTTTTTAATATAACTGAAATATACTGTATTTACTGCTTCCAATCTTTTTTCTTTTTAATTTTTCCACTTAAGACTATGTCTTGCACAACTGTCCATGTCAATGCATTTAAGTCTATCACAATGTTTTTATTGTCTGCATGGTTCCACAATATCTCTATAGGTTCTGCAAGATTAACTGAAATAACATATAACAAAACCAATTTTACCATGGACTAATTTATATAAACAAGAGTTAAGTTCCTATGGCAAGCCATCAACAGTAAAACGAGATGATGTTAAACAAAATGGCAATATTTGAGGACCTGCAGTATTCTGTAGCATAGATGAACACTTTCATTACTGACCGAAATTTGTCATTTCAAAATTTTCATGATTTCAATTCTTCCAAGAATAGATTCTTAGAAGTAGAATTACTGGCTCTGAAGTAATACATTTCACATTTGACAGACATAGTAAACATATATACTTCCATGATTAATACTTCAAATGAGAATTCAATAGACGACCCATCTCACCACATCACCAACACTGCTTTGTTAGCACCCCTATTCTCCAAATTGCCAACTCCACAAATAATATTCTATCCACCTTTTACTTGACACCTGTGCCATGGGGACTGTATTTCTCTAATATGTGGAGTAAACCTAGCAAGTGTTCCCAGAATTCCCTGTAACCTCATTAGCCAGGACAGAGTTTCATGGCCGTCTTGATTTCAAGGGAGACTGGAAATTGAGTTATCCAGAATTTCCAGGTTGGTTTAGATGAATCATATTTCTTATCCTTCTATAGCTTTACTTAAATCCATGTTAAATTCTTAGCTAAAGATAACTGAAATCATTTTACCAGCCAAGGGCTACTAACAAGTTGTTGGTATAATACTAATAGAAGAAAAGTACATAAAACTGCCACATGGCATAATGTCATGCATGAGGTTATAAAAGTTACACTGATTTGGTATCAGATAGCCTGGGTTTGGTCTTGGTTCTATCAGTAGCTATGTGACCTTGAGAATTCAGTAAGCTTCTGATTTTCTCATCTGTTAAATGAGGCTGATAGTACCTATCTTGAACAGATCTCAGAACTGTTGCAAGAATGAAAATGAAATAATGGACCTAGAAGTCACTGTCAAATGCTGAAGCATCATATAGACTTTTTTTATTACATATATATTAACTTTCATTTTGTTGGTGGAGAAAGCAAGTATTATAAATCAGCCAAAACAATTGTTTTTCTAGCACACTCGTTCCCTGAGCCCTATCCCTGGAATGTCCCTTGAGTCTGTATTTATCTGAAACAAAGACACTACATTTTAATTTGTCCTCTGTAAACCCTATGTGTGCCTTTGTCTTCCTCTACACAGTTTGAGTAAGAAAAAATGAGAAAAAAACAACACATATGGACTTTTAACCTCCCATTTATTACTCTTTTATTGTGGCAGAAAAGCCCCTTGAATTTTAAAAAATGGTCAATTCTGGGATTACAAAATATGAGGAACGGTCCAAGATTATTCTTGGCACCAGCAACAAGGCAGAGAAGGAGAGACCCAGGAGAACTGAAAAGTATTGCAGGCTCCTGCCTGTGTTTTTCATGATAAATGAACAGTGATGATAGAGCGCCAGGACTTACTGGGAGTCACCTTTGGAGGTTTCATTTTCAGAAGCCCAGGCTTTCCATACAACCACACTCCCAAATTCTTTTGAGCCTTTTGAGCAAACAACTGTGCTTCAGCAGATGTCTACTTATACTGCATTGTTTTTATACATGCAGAATATGTTTCTACTTTGAAAGAGTTGCTAAAATACTTTTAAAATTCACTTTCATGGTAGGGGTTGAGAAGAGGAAACAGGAGGGGTCTGAGTCATTGGTAGGAACCTCAAGAAGTATGCAGAGAAAGTAGGTCAAGCACAGATGGCTCTATTATTGGCTTTATTATTGTTCAAAAAGTCATCATGTATTTTGTCTATGTTTTTCAAAGGTCATTTATTTATATAAAGAACAAAGATCAATCAATGATATATTGCCCGTTTTGTTCAATACCCTTTTGCCATCTTTCAGTGAGCTTCATAATTCCTCGTTCACAGAAAGACCTGTCTTTACTTGTAAAAAACTGAACAAGGTGCTGATTTACAGCCTCATCTGAATTGAATGTTATACCATGCAAGGGGTTTTGAAGAGAGTGAAACAAGTGGAAGTCTGATGGCGCAAGGTCAGGCGAGTATGGTGGGTGTGGCAACACATACCATCCAAGCTCCAATAATTTTTGACGGGTGATAAACTTGTGTGTGGTCTTGCATTGTCATGATGGAACACAACTCCTTTATAATTAACAAGCTCTGGACGTTTCTGGATGATGGATTCATTCAAACTGTCTAATTGACGACAGTACACATTTGAACTGATTGTTTCGTTCCTTGGTAGGAACTCGAAAAACACGACACCTTTAAAATCCCACCACACTGAGAGCATTACCTTCCTCTGATGAATGTCTGCTTTCGATGTCGTTTGAAGAGAATCATCACATCAGGACCAAGACCATTTGCACACCACATTGTTGTAAACAATCCACTTCTCATCACCAGTTGTCAGTCACTTCAAAAAAGGATCATTTTCCTCATGTTTAATGAGCATATCGCAGATGTTTATACGCGCCGTCAAATGAACTTTGAATTCATGCGGAACCCAAATATCGAGCTTGCTTACATATCCCAGCTTCTTCAGGTGGTTATGAATGCTTGAATGATGGATACTCAATGTTTCTGCAATCTCTCGTGTTGTGTAATGTGGGTTTGTCTCATCAATGCTTTTATTTTGTCATCATCAACCTCGGTGGGCCTCCCTGACTGAGGAACGTTGAGATCAAAATCTCCAGAATGGAATTTTGTGAACCATCATTGGCACTGACGTTCTTGTAGAGCCTTGTCACTGTAAACTTGATGCAACTTTTCACAAGCTTGATGCGCATTCTTCCCTTTATGGAAGTAAAACAGTAAAATATTACAAAGATGCACAGTTTGGTCTCCCATCTTCAACTTGTTGTAAAATCTCCAAAACTCAACCAAATCGTTCATTTTTTTTTAGAATGAAGCTAGAACTGTCAGCTGTCAAATGCCTAGCAATAACATAGATGTGAATGACTCTAGTACTTTCCAAAATGAACTAGTGCCATCTGTCGCAAACATGCGTCATGACTTTCCCGACAACCCAATATTTACTGGGTTCAAAGCCTGTCAACATAAACTTAGAGGGAGGCCTTATAAGAGTCCTTGAAACAACTCCTGTCTGCTGCAGGATGTTGAAAACTTCTGATAAAAACAAATGGGTTCCAGGGATGATGGTCCTTGCAACAGGATCGCAAGTGAGACCACTCAGATGCTGAAGAAAATAGGTAAAGCAGTCAAATTACATCTAAAGAAAGAATCAGCCTTATTCTATCTAGTGACTATGCTTCACACAAATTCAACAGATCCAAGAAACATACACAAAAATAAGTTTCAGGGCCCCAGTCTCCTAACCATCAAAGGCAGGCATTAGAAGTTATTGATATATCAGGCATGAAAGATTAGAGTATTTCTATTTTAGAGACAGATGGCTACCATACAGGTAAATACCTTTCCCACTAATGATACTCAAACCTGCCTACCTCTTGACAATTTCACCCAAGCCCAGGGACACGAACTGGGATCCTGATGACTGAAACTCATGTTGCATACACCCATATCTGATGTTTTATGTCAGTCATTGAATTGACTCCCCCCTTTCTCATCCCATTTGTTCTGTTCATAAATGGATCCCATGACTGAGTCATACCTGTGAACACTGTATGTTGGAGAATCAGTTGCCTTTTTTGTAGCCAGCATCTTCTAAACGTGTTGCTAGAATCTAAGCATCATTAATCATGATTTTAACAAGTTCCAAGAAGGCAGGGATGAAGCCTGTTTTGTTAGCTATCCCTACCTGTAACATATTAAGTGCTCAGTGAATAACTGAGTGAATGAATCATATTGACAGCAGACATGATGGATATCTGATCACCTTTCCAACAGACATGTTAGTATAACTGATGGATTCAATATCATTTGTATATTAAAGACATCAGGGAAATTCATGCTTAAATGGGATTGTATGGCCTAACCTGAGAACACAACTGATCAGTAAAACATTGTTTCTATGGAGAAATGTGTTCTTAAAAATTGGTGTGCAAATGAACTTTTAGAACATAAACCATCTGTGTACTGGGGACTGACTGTCTTTCAATTTATTTATTGAGTCATTTTTTCCCCCATCTCAAAATGTTTGCAGGATGTGTCTTAACATGTTGCTTCAAGTGTTTTCTTTCCCCTTGTTTCTTTCTTCCTTTCAAAATGAATCCTCTGAAAGCCCTGGCCATGTGTCAATGCTGTATTCACAAAGATTACAGACCGGCAGGGCTGCTGTGCAGCAATTCAGAAATAGAGAACATCCTGTGGACTGCAGAACACAGCCTGCTATTGTGCAGGAGGCACCGGTGTTCCAGTAAAGGCATGTTAAATTTAGCAGCTGTCTTGTATTTGTCATTGGAAAGAAGGTGGAGGCGGTGGGCTGTAATCTAGATTCATTTGAGAGTTTTACTTGCAAGTTTAGTTTAAAGGATTCATTTAGATTCATCTAGGAGAAGATGTTTCACATATTTTTACTTTCTGGGAATTGTAACTGCTTTGTAATGAAAACACATACACACACATACACACACATGCATGGACTGCACGAGCTGTATTCTTTATGGTTAATATCTCCTTTGTTGTAAGGATTCTATTTAATTTCACATAAAATGTCAGGCCACTCAAAGATAACCTATGGAGGCCATGAGTCTGGTTATTTTATTCATAATGTAGGTCTGTTTATAATAAAAAATATATCATTTTGAAAGGAAGTGGGAGTGGTAACAAAGGAATTAGCAGTGAATCATTTGTTGTGATGACACACAGAGGGTTGTTTTTTTTTTTTCCTGATAGACATTCATGCAGATGGGTATGACAGCTAAACTCATTTTATATTCTCTCCTTATCCTTTCCATAGTCTATGTTAACTACGACAGAATCAAGGAAATGAAACTTCAAAATGGAAGGAGCCTTGGAAATCATCTACACCAAGCCCCTGCTTTATAACAAAGAAGAACTAAGGTACAAAGAAAGGATAAGCAAATTAGAATAAAACAATGATGGAATAAATGAGCACAGGACACTTACTTCCAGTCTAGTGCTTATTTTACTGCTTTACATTAATTTCTTACCACACAAGTATAATATAAAGCTCTTCTCTACACCAAGCTCTAAGACTTGGGTGTCTATATTCTTGAACACCTACAGATGCACAGGGAATATTGCCAGAATTAGGTGTAATATAATATAATATATACTATACTATACTATACTATGTAACTAATGTAATATAATGTAATATAATATAATATAATAATTCCTTTTTAAGATTTCCAAAGGGATAGGTAATCCTCTATTAATGTTCAAACACTTGGCACCCAACCGTATATACAGAATGAGGAAGGACAAATGCTAAGGTAAGAGGTAAGTGCAAACCTATAACCTTAACAGACAAGCCAAGTATTAAACTTACATTCTACTCTGCATACAATATAATTAAAAAGATATTTATGAAATATAACTTTTTGGAGACTTCCGGTGTAGTCTAAGCCTCAGGCCTTTTCATAGGATGAGCAGGCATCCTGCAGGAGCACAATGTGAATGACTTCTGCCTTGAGGTGTGCAGAGGAATGAGTGGGCAAAGCTGATGGTGGTGGAAACAGCGCCCTCCACACACTAATATATCACAAATCTATTTTATCTCCTAATAAAAGTCATTTAGAATCATAATCTCCTTTTAAAATACATCTGTTTCTGAAGAACTATTTTCATAGATTGAACATTTCACTCTTTGGGGTAAATTCTTTTAATCATATAATCTACCTTCAATGAGACAAAATAGTCAGTATTCAAAGAAATGCAATAAGTGTGAGCTAATTATGAAGCTCTAGGGATCCAAGGATGAATAAGACACATTCATTGTCTCTATGAGACACATGGCTTTGCTGTTCCATCTGTAGTATCTACAGTATTATTTACTTTTGTTTTTTCATTGAATCCAATTTCAATCACCTTATTTTATTTAACTTAGTTTAATATTAAGCAATAACATCTGTCAAGTCATACATTTTAAATTCATAGTTTATCTTTCCTATCAGACATTGAAATACACATACAACTATTAATATAAAATAGGGCAGTTATTGATGCCTCATCTAGAATCATTAATACCACCAGTGTTATACAAATAATGGTTAGGAAAACATGCTCTCAGTAGCACAAATCTATGAACAAAGACTATATTTCCTCTATTCCATAACACCACTGAAAAAACACAGTTGATACAGTATCATTATTTAGAGGAGCAAAAAATAATTACCACGTCAATTATACACATCAAATGTAGGATGTAAATTCAGAAACTATTAAATGAAAAAAATGTGCATTTTAGAATCAGTGAGATGGGGTGATGGGGAAATGCATGGACCAGGTATAAACATTACCACCAAAGAGGAAATAGATTATTTTAAAAACTAGTATTTCAATTTTACAGAGAAGTAGAGAGAGGAAGAATAATTTTGAAATGGGAAATGTGTAGTGCAGGTATATCCCAGGTGATAGCTTACCTTGGGAACATTGAAATGGCAAGAGAGAGATAGAGAATACTGGGTACAGGTAAGAATGTTCCAGAAAGTTGGAAAGGTGAAAAGAGAGTTTCCTTCTTGTAGGCCTGGTTCCAAGAGCAAGCGATGAAAGTCATTCAGTTTGTCACTACTGACACTAGTTCTAAGAATTGCTAAAGTTTGTCCTATAACTTATTCAACTAGGAATTTTGGGGACTCCATTATATTTTCAGAAAAAGGAGAAAATATATTTTTTCTTTCCCTTAAATTTTTTGTTTATTTTGTAGCTGATTTAAATTTTTTTCTAATGGTTAAAATATTTGTGTCAATGTTATCAAAGTTAGGTAGTTCAGTTAGGTCTGAATGGTCCGAGATGATAAAATGTCTAAGGAAAAATAGTCTAGAGATCACCCATCATTTCTAAGATTTGTGCCTGAGTCAAATCCTTGTCTAAATTACCATATTTCCCATCTAATAATAAATCTTTATTGTTTTCACTTGTTTCTTTCCTTTTGCTTTTGCATTTTAAGATTTTCCATTTAAATGTAATTTAGATGGAAAAACAGAAAACTCCAATGTGTTTTCCCAAGCTGAAAATGCCAGTAGTCTTTAACCTGGAAGACAATAGAAAAATTAAGCAGTATTAAATTTACTTGTTAAGTAAAAATTGAACACATCTAAATAAAACAGAAATTCAAAGATCATAGGGGAAAAAACAGATTATTTAACCCTAAACCTGAACCAAGCCGTTATTAGAAGTTCCAAAGTCCAGTACATTTATTTAAATCTCTAATTTATTTTACATAATTTCAATTTGGAATCATCCTTACTTCCATTTTGGAAAATACTTAGCAATCATTTTGAAAGGAAAATGTGATATGCTAAA
Source organism: Hipposideros armiger (assembly GCF_001890085.2). Taxonomy (NCBI): domain Eukaryota; kingdom Metazoa; phylum Chordata; class Mammalia; order Chiroptera; family Hipposideridae; genus Hipposideros; species Hipposideros armiger. Next base: position 384,739 of record NW_017732543.1, read on the forward strand.
ATTCAATAACCATGTGGGTTTTTATATATTGAAATATATAAATCATTCTGATTTTCAAAGACCATATGGCCTATTTTCATTCATGTTACTCTGTCTAGTCAAGTGTTAATTGCATGACGCTTTTTTTTTTTAAAGATTTTTATTGGGTAATTGGGGGAATGGGAACAGTGATGGGGAATTGGGGGAAGGGGAACAGACAAGTTGCTGTCGTTTTGTTCTTCAATCTAGTTGTGGAGGACGCTGCTTCACTGGCCCAAGTTGGCACCATCATTGCGCTCTTCCCTGGCGAGGCAGATCAGTCGCCGGCTTCTGGACGGCCGCTCACTGCGGCTGCTGGCCGCTCACGCTGGCTGCTGGCTGCTGGCTACATACAGTAGCCCATGGCAACCCACTGCCACAGGGACTGCAGCCTACGCCGTCGCCAGCGACTCACGGCAGCCCAGCTCCAGGTTGAGCTGTTGTTCAGCATCTTAGCTGTGGAGGGCAGTGTCACTGGCCCTCATATGTGGGATCCAAACCGGGGCCCTCTGGCATTCCAAGCGAGTTCTTAACCATCGCGCCACTCGGCCGGCCCAATTGCATGATTCTTGAAGACATTTAAACATTTGCTTATTTGATACTTGCCATAGGTGGCAGCAGTAGATTGTTGTTTGTTAATCCAGGTTATCATTCCATTGCTAGAATGCATATTAAGCCAGAGGGGTAAGATTTGACTTAGTTGCAAGAAAGCCACCAAAAATGTACAATTAGAACCTCGAAGCATAAGTGTGAAATACCAAGTGAAATGTAATCAATTCGAAACCTCCTCTTATAAAAATAATTTAGAATAATCTTAAAAAATTTTAAATGAACTATAGGAAGAGACTAATTTAAGAGGTAATTTAATTATGATTATTTTTAGTCATTTTTTTCCTCTGAATCATAAAGATAATCCAAAGGTTGAAGTCCTTGAATTATAAAAGAAATCATTAAAAGAACGTTTGGGTTTCAACTACTTTGGTATTAAATATAAAAGATCAAGACTAAATAATTCTTACTTACTTTTTAGTCTGCTTAGTGACAAAGATGTTCTTTTGATTAGTCTTTGGTCAACTTGGCCTTCATCTTTATTATGCATCAAAATCCAAGCATTTTGACTACCTCAGTTTTGGGAAAATGACATTGATTTTGTACACTTCACAGTCATAAGAAGACCCACCTTCCCTGAAGTACTCAGGCATTTTTCTTTTCGCGTTTTTGATCTGTTTTCCTTTTTCTCACTTATGGCACAGAATAATGGATGATATCTCTAACATGTATTTATAATATTGTGGCTGATTTTCACTCAGATGCAAAAGGGAATATAAATGGAGCTAAATAGGGCTTGAAAGCAATAAGACATTGAAAGCATTTAGTCAAAAGAATTTGTATGCAAGGCTGTTTCATTTATCCTCATCAATTTTCAGTGCAAATAAGATTATGCAACCCAGTAACTGTGCTATGAATATTCATGTTGGATTGTCTGTATTTAGAATCCAAGGAACTATGAGCATATTTTCACATAATGTCATGTTACCATATGTTTGTTTATATAATTTTGTTTTTCTTTGAATAAAAATAAATAAGTGAATATATTACAAGATTGGCAACACGGGAATAGTAATCGTGCCTTTGAAGAGAATGTATAGTTCTCAAACCCGGTCAATCATTAGACTCACCCTAAAAGCCATTAGAAATAAGAACTCCCACTTGTACCCAGTGGGAAATAACCACAGAGGAGTAGAGATTTCTCTTTTCTGCTCCAGCCACCTGTCCCTGCTAAGTGTAAGATAGCCCCTAAGTCCTGAGAAAATATACAAGGCTCCCTTTTTCTCATCAGCAAAACGGCTTTCAGGCAGTCACCATCTCACCATCCTTATTGAATTTCTCTTGACTGTTAAGTCACAGTGTCAGAGTAGGATTGTCCCAACAGGTTGTACACAGTTGTTGGGTAAAGAGGAGCACACGCTAATGAAGAACACTGGTGTTTGATAGATTTACAATGTTAATGTATGAACACACATGCTCTATATTTCATATTTAAAGAAAAAAAATTGCTATTCACATTTTAATTCCATCTAAGAAGTTCCTTAGCTGTATTAAAATGTTCAAAGTTACTAAGATAAAATAACTGTCAGGGGCATTCATCAGAAAATAATACAGATTATGTATCAGAACTCTTGGAAATCAGATGGGAACAACTGACATAATATGAGTCAACTGAATGAAAGGTTATATTTCATATCTTACTATCTTGCTTCTGTTTCCTCCCCTGTCTTTTTCATTGAACATTTCTTCTGTGATTTCTCTTCCCCTTGTTCAACTTATCTAAATGTATCATTATTCTTTTAAAATCTAAATTCTAACTGTAAACTAAGCAAATGCAAATAAGCAAAAATCCAAAGTCTCTAGTTTCTCCCACATACAAAAAGTTCAGTCCTCAAAAAGACATGCCCACATTTGTGCATATGTCACACACACACACACACACACACACACACACACTTTCTATTTTCAAGAGATGTAATTAAGACAGGACAAGGAAGCAGAGAAACAACAGAAAGGCAGGAAGGAGAGAGAGGTATGAAAAATTTGAAGGAGAGAGAGGTATGAAAAATTTGCCCCAAATATGTTGAAAGTGGTCTATACTTACTGGAGATTTGCATAGTTTTTCGCACAGACTCTTGGGGAATTGGTTAAATCTTGGGTTGTGTGGTGAAATCCAAGGAGATCTATAATTTGGATAGAGAGTCCCCAGTTGCAGAAAAGAGCCATGAAGAAGCTTGCCATTGACACAAGGGAGCCACCTACTTCAGTGAATCATGTGGATTAGAAGGTTAGCCAAATGGTCTCTCCTAATATCTGGACTGAGTACAAACTCCTGGTGTTCTGTTCAGCTCAAGAGAGAAATCATTATGATACTCAAATTAAACTTCTTTTTTTTAATTAAAGTTTATTGGGGTGATGATGTTTAGTAAAGTTACATAGGTTTCAGGTGTACAATTCTGTAATACATCATCTATATATCAAAGTGTGTGTTCACCACCCAGAGTCAGTTCTCCTTCCATCACCATATATTTGATCCCTCTTACCCTCATCTACTTTTTATTGACCAGAGGCATGGAAACTCTGAGCAGTAAAGTGACTCAGATTTATAAGAACATTAAAAAATAAGTGATCAATTAGCAAAATCTTTGTACTATTTTAGACTAAAAACTACAAAATATTTAAAGAAAAATTTTAAAATAATTAAATTAAAAGATATACTGGTAGAATAGAAGAATCGGTATTGTTAAGGTGCCAATTCCATCCAAATTGATCTCCAAATCCCAATAAAAACCTAAAAAGATTTTTGTAGAAACTGAAATACTGTATCTAAAATGTATATAAAAAGCAAAGAATCTAGAATAGCCAAAATATGGAAGGACTAATGCAATTTGATTATAAGGTATACTATAAAGCTATAGAAATCAAGACAGTGTGGTTTTAGAGAAAGGATAGACATATAGAAGAATGGAACTAAGGAGAGTATCCAGAAATAAACCATACAGAAAATAATTAATTAATTTTCAATAAAGATGCCAAGATAATGAAGAGAGAATAGTCTTCACAAAAAATGATGCTGGAACGAGTGGATATTTATGTGCCCCAAAAAAGAAGCTGACTTGAAATATATTATAGACTTAAAACCTAATATAATAAAACTTTTAGAAGAAAACATAAGAAAAATTCCTAGTGACACTGAGTTATGCAAAGTTTCTTAGAGCATTAAAATAATAAACTGCCCAAAATTGATAAATTTAACTTTACAAAATTTTAAAAACGTTCTCACACCTCAGAATGGCTATCATTAATAAATGAACAAACAAGTGTTGGCGAGGATATGGAGAAAAGAGAACCCTTGTGCACTGTTGGTGGGATTGCAAATTGGTACAAGCACTATGGAAAATAGTATGGACATTTCTCAAAAAATTGAATATAGAACCACCTTTTATAACCCAGCAATTCCACTTCTGTGTATTTATCCAAAGAAGTTCAAAACATTAATTTCAAAAGGTATGTGCACCCCTATGTTCACTGCAGCATTATTTACAATAGCCAAGATATGGAAGCTACCCATCTTCCCATCAATAGATGATTGGATAAAGAAGAGGTGGTACATATATACAACGGAATATTACTCAGCCATAAATAAGAATGAAATCTTACATTTGCAACAACATGGATGGCCTAGAGTGGGGTTGGCAAACTGCGGCTCGCAAGCCACATGCAGCTCTTTGGGCATGTACATGTGGCTCTGAAGTAAAATTAAAAATGAAAATAAAACTATTGTAGTTTCACTTATAAAAATTTTAAAGGATTTAAAAATTTTCCTTATTTGTAAAAATATATTTATGGCTCTTGAATAATTTTTAAATTGTTGTGAGGGACAGGATTGGCTCTTCTGTCTTAAAAGTTTGCTGACCCCTAGCCTAGAGGATATTATACTAAGTGAAATAAGTCAGACTGAGAAAGACAAATACCAGATAGTCTCACTTACATTTGGAATCTAAAGAACAAAACAAGTGAACAAACAAAACAGAAACAGATACATAGATGCAGAGAACAAACTGATGGTTGCTAGAAGAAAGGGGGGTTTAGGGAGATGGGTGAAAAAGGTAAAGGTATTAAGAAATACAAGTTGGTAGTTACAAAATAGTCATGGGAATGTGAAATACAGTATGGGGAATATAGTCAATAATATGGTAAAAATTACGTATAGTGCCAGGTGAGTACTAGACTTTTCAGGGGATCACATCTTAAATTATATAAATACATTACCACTATGCCATATATCTTAAACTAATATAAAATAATATCAAATGTCTAATTTAAAAAATATATAGTTGGGCCAGCCGAGTGTGCGATGGTTAAGAACTGGCTTGGGACACCAGAAGGCCCTGGTTCGGATCCCACATATGAGGGCCAGTGACACTGCCCTCCACAGCTAAGATGCTGAACCACAGCTCAACCTGGAGCTGGGCTGCCATGAGTCACCGGCGATGGCGTAGGCTGCAGCCCCTGTGGCAGTGGGTTGCCATGGGCTACCGTGTGTAGCCAGCAGCCAGCGTGAGCGGCCAGCAGCTGCAGTGAGCGGCTGTCCAGAAGCCGGCGACTGATCTGCCTTGCCCGGGAAGAGCGCAATGATGGTGCCAACTTGGGCCAGTGAAGCAACGTCCTCCACAACTAGACTGAAGAACAAAACGACAGCAACTTGTCTGTTCCCCTTCCCCAATTCCCCAATAAAATCTTTAAAAAAACAACAACAAAAAAGAAGTGGAACTCAGAAGAGTATAGGACAAGCAGCTATAAGGAGCAGCCACCCCTATAAGGGCTGAGAGCCCTAAAAAAAAAAAATTATATATATATATATATATATATATATATATATATATATATATATATAGTCATGGGATATAAAGTACAGCATAGGGAATATAGTTAATGGTATTGTAATAGTTATGTATGGTGTCAGATGGGTAGTGGACTTGTTGGGGTTATCATTTTGTGAGGTGTGTAAATGTCTAATCACTATGTTTTATACACCTAAAACTAATAATAATAGAAAAAGAAAATCACACATTAAATGCCCAAGAAAAGTGTTTTATGTGTGATAAAAAGCTTGAAACTAGAACATATAAGGATTTTTTTTTATTTTAAGAATAACAAGTTACAAATACACTTACAATGTAACCCAACTCAGGTATTTATCCAAAATAAATGCTATTTCTCACCAGTACCTGTATGCTAATATTTACAGCACGCTTGTTTTCATAATAGCCAACACAAGAAGAGACACCAAATTCCATCAACTGGTAAATGGATAAACAAACTGTGGCATATCCATACAGTACAGTACCTCAGCAGCGACAAAGAATGAATACTAAGCTATTTAAAAAAATGGGTGAATGTTAAAAGCATTATGCTAAGTGAAAGAAGTAAACATGAAGGTTTATATATATTATATGTTTCTATGTACAAGTGTATGATATTTGAGGAAAAACTAAACTACAAGGATTGAAAACAGATTAATGATTGCCAGAGGCTAAAATGAGGAGAGGAGATTAACTGTAAAGAGACTCATGAAACTTTTCAGGGTCACGGGATATTTTATATTTTGATTTTGGTAGTGTTGCATAATTATGATAGTTGCCAAAATTCATCCAACTGAACATTTTAAAAAGATAACTGTTATTATATGTGTAACATATTTTAATAAACCTGATTAATTAAAAGGTAAAATAAAAATCTTCCCATTTGATTCCGTTTCATCCCCAAATACCGTATTACTCCCTAAACTTCACATTGGGGCTTTGCTGGATTGGTGTTTCTGAGAGCATGCTAGAAACAGACCCAGTCTAGATTGCAGTGTAGACCACAATTAAAGGGGGGAAATAAAATGTTCAATAATAAAATAACCATTAATAGAGCAAAAGATGTTTTTAACTTCGTAAGAAAAGACATTATTCCCAAGACATGACAAGTTGTCAGGTTCCACCCATTCTAAACTAAGGTGGGAAAATATTCAATGCCAGGTGGGAAATACAAATAAAGCTAGGGCACTAGGCAAGTACTGAGTATTGATTGTATAATAAAACTGCAGGGGAGCTGGCAAGATTAGACTGCTAGTTACTAAAACAAACAAACAGAAAATAGTATTAAGTAGACACAAATATGCAATAATTGTTTGCTGTTTGCTTTTGTTTTTTTTTTTTACTTGCTAACTATCACCAAGCAGGGATCAATGGCTGGGAGAGAGTAAATCATACAATAAATATTATTTGATGTGAAGAGTGATCGAGAAATATGTAGAACAATGGATTTGGCCATGGGAGATACAGGTGGCTTAAAGGGGGCCCGTGGGGGACTAGGGAAGAACAAAAATGCTTCCTCTGGGAAGAAGAACAAATACAGAAAGATAAATGTGAGAAAAGGGAATTTTTAATTTCACTCTATGGTTTTATGCCTTCTTATGTTTTCATTGTTTAAAGACATGTTATTATTATTTTTTTAATATAGACCATAATTTAGATGCAGTATATTTATCTCTGTTTCTATAGCTTCTGTCTATCTGGAATCAGGTGTGTATACCACAGTTTTAATATAAAACCCTATAGGGCTGGCCAAGTGGCACGTTGGTTGGGAGTTGGCTTGAGATGCTGGCTCTGGGCAGCGGGGCCCCGGTTCGGATCTCGCATGGGCGATGGTGACGCTGCACCCTCTGCAGCTGGGATGGTGGGCAGTGGCTCAAGCTGGAGCTGGGCTGCTGTGAGCAGCCATAAAAAAAAAAAAGCATTTAAAAAAATAATATAAAACCCTATATTTTAGGAGTTATTTTTATTATGTTAACAACAAAACAACAGCAAAGTAACAGCTAGGATAATTATCACCAATTTATAAAAGTTTGTCTGTCTCATGTTTATGATATATTATTATCTATTTTCTTGCATTTAATCAAATATTATGTTAAAAATAAATAAAATAAGCATTCAATATCCTGCTACGCTAATTAGAAATACCTTGTATGAATTGAGACCCCACAAATTTTTAAATTAGATAATAATTAGCAAAATTTAACAGTCAATATAAAATTCTGGACAACATAAAATAAAATTTGCTTTTCTCTCCTAACAAATCATCCTTTTGAGTCATCTTACTAGTTTAGATGACAAATATTTTCAGTTGACTAAAACTTGTGTCACAAGTCTTATTTGAAACAATCTCTTTAACAGCTCAGGCCTTAAAATAAGAATATTAGCTATTTATTTCCATGAACGTCTCTACCTGCAGTATAAATTTTTTTAAAATAAATAAAGATAACTGAAAAGTTGGTTTTTTTACTAAAAAATATTATACTAGGGCAGGGTTCCTGACTCTTTATGTGAAGAGGTTTTATTTCTATCACTAAACTGCTAAAGAGGAGTTGGGTTGTAGGTAAACTAAGTTCCATGCGCTCAGCTTTTACAGCACTATAATAAGTCAACAAAACCAGAACCAAAACCAAGTTAGCATGCCAAGGTCAGAAATACTAAAACAAAGCTGGAATAGGGGAGAAAACAGCAAAGTAGAAATAAGTTCCATAGGTCTGATAAATGGAGCAGGTAAAGTAGAGTACAGGATTAAAACATCTTTAGTCTGAACTGGAATCTGACTCTGACTATAGAGTTAATTACTGTGTTTTCAGCCTGACTGTCCCTTAACTAGACTACTATATATTTGATTGTTTATTTCTCTCCCTCCCTCCTCCCTTCTTCTCTCCCTCCTTTCCGTCCTTCCTTCCTTCTTAATCAATAATTATTTAATGAGCACTTACTACATGCTAGCAACTTTACTAGACACATGTACATATTTTAAGTTTTTTTAAAGTATTAAGGCATTATTTTATTTAAAATGTAAAATATTACTTAGCAACAGGGAGTTTATAATATTCTAAAATAGTGTTAATGCTTTTCTCATTATAGCAATACGATTGAGTGTAACATGTACAAGTTATTACACAGTAATCAATGGTTTCATTTATTTTGTTCTTCCAGTTAATTGCTTGAAAATTTATACTTTCATAACTTTCAGAATTTTCAGTATTCTGTGTTTGAGGCTTTTCTCTTCCCTAAGCTGTTTAAGAACTTGTACACTTACTCTGTGTGTGGGCTATCAGTCCTGCATCTAATGCCTGGAACGGGGTACATGGAAAATGTGTGGCCGTGGCTTCTCCTGACATGCTGCTGCTGTCTAAACAGTGGAGGCGGCACTGCAGAGATGAACTGTGTCTCCATTGAAAGGATAATTAAAACGTTTAGGAGCACAAATCACATAGGTCACCCAGATCAGGCCTTCTGTCATCCATACCCTGGAGCTCCTATTTCCACTTTTTGTGTTGCACAGGCATTCACCTCCTGGGGCTCCATGGTTTGCAGTGTCATCCTCACTTTCTCAACTTACTGCTCTATGATACTCTGAAATGATGGAATACAATAGAGAATACGTTCTACAAAATGTGGTGGTTTTCTTTCTTTCCCTCTCCTTTCATTTTGCTTACTTGGGCAGTGTGACTTGGTTATTCTTCTTAGCTCCTGAGGCATTGATTTCTTATATTGAGGTTTTGGATTATAAGAATAAAAAAGTAAAAAATGGCCAGCTGAGTGACTCGTTGGTTAGGAGTTGGCTTGGGACGTCAGCTCTGAGCAGCCGTGCCCTGGTTGGAATCTCACATGAGGGCTAGTGACACTGCGCCCTCTACAGCTAAGATGGTGAACAACAGCTCGACCTGGAGCTGGGCTGCCGTGAGTCGCTAGCAATGGTGTAGGCTGCAGTGGGGCTGGCTGGCAGCTGGCGTGAGCTTTTGTGAACTGCTGTGAGCCGTAGTGAGTGGCAGCCCAATGGCTGGTGAGCGACTGCCTCACCTGGGAAGAGGGCAATGATAACACCAACATGGGCCAGTGAAGCGACGTCCTCCACAGCTAGACTGAAGAACAAAAGGATAGCAACTTGTCTGTTCCCCTTCCCCAATTCCTCAATGCTGTTCTCCTCCCCCAAGTTCCCAATAAAAATCTTTAAAAAAAAAATGTGTTACAGTGTGATGGGGGATAGAAGATTAGAGGATGTAGTCTTCTTGCCTCACAATTTTAAATTAAAATGATGTAAAGAAACCTGCTTGTTTTCCTTATCTTACAGGCCCTGGCTCTCCAAATCAGGAAAGAAGAAAAAGGATGAGGAAACAGTGGATAGCCATCTTGCGGATCAATGGGTTAGTTTGTTTTCAAATGGCAAATTTTTTCAGCTTTAAACTTCAACATAATTCACATTTTCAACATTGTGGGCCTTATAATTAGTGAAAATTCCTCTGGAATAAGATGGCTGTCACTCTTAGTTTTATGTGCTGTTATAATTGTGTGCTGTTATACTTTTGTAAGTCTTGGTAGATATCTTATATGGAATTTACCCAGATAAGCAGGAGGGAAATGAGTCAGTGATGGTGACCCTATGGGGAAGGGCCCTATGGGGGAATGTGTTCTCCAAAGACTAAGAGAATAAACAGTGCTGCTTTTGCACCAATTGTGGGAGTTGAGACCCTAGTCAAATGAAGTACCTGTCATTTGGTGATGAGTAAACGTTAGCCTGGAGATGCCAGACTTTAGATGCTAGACACTACAGCCAATGGTATAAGAGACATTAAAGAGAGTGTCTTTTATTGGACCATGTGGTTCTGTTTTGTTTTGTTTGGATGAAGTGCTTTTTATTTTTAGGCCAATCAAACATTTTTAACATAAAAAAAAGTTAATATACAAACTGCAATCACAACAGCATAGAGTCCACATAGAGTCCATGGATGGGGTACAGCAGGAAGCATGTGGGCAAGAAGGTTTTCAGGGTTCCTACCACTTCCTTTGCCTGCAATCACTCTATGGTTTGTGACAGTATGAGGTTTTAGCAAAGGGCAGATCAAGTCAGCCAGAGACAGAAGTGCCCTGATGCTGACACTGAAACAGACCCAGCACAGCAGGCCCCGCCCACATGTCATCTCCCACCATGACAGCCTCCAGTGAAAGCCAGTTTCAGTTAGGAGGTTATCGGAAAGTGGTTGGTACTGAGACAAGAGTCAACCATCATGGAGCAATAAGAGAGATAGCCACAATAGACTAAGGACAAGGATAAGTGATGCGAACGTGATAAAGATTGAATTTCCCAACTACCTGGAGGGAGAAGCTATTCTAGAATTAATTTAAGACAATCAAGGAAAGTAGCATTTTTCTACTTCAAAGGCCTGGGCAGATTCATACTTGGTACAAATACATTGCATATTAATAATAACCAGTGTCATCTAAAAATAGATCTGTCATCACAATGAACTTCTTCAATCTTTAACTTGTAAATGTCAAGTTATTAAGAAAATATATCTGAAACGTGAAAATAGGCAAAGGGACCACTGTTTATTTTCTTGGGGTCATACAGTGGGACCTAATGCCTCTAGGTGCATGTGTCTTTGTTTGAATTCCCATTTACTATTCATTTGCATATTTCACTGAAGTAAAGGTGTTAATTTGTAAAAAACCAATAGTGATGCAAGTAATTATTGTCCAATATAAATGAAATGATTCTTGCAAAGCTAAAATGATTAGCTTTGCAAATACATTTTATTTGGTAGAGATTCAACTGATATCAGTAAAATTACAGTTGTAATATCTTAGAGGACATTAATCACTTTTGTATCTAAATTAGCAATCTGACTGATGCAGCCTGTCTTTCTGCCATAAAAAATCCTTGTGCTCTCTCCGATTCACTTCGGGCTTATCTTACCAAGTTGCTGGTGCCCTCATTAATGAATTAAGTAAATCTTTGACACATATTCACTTTGATTTGAAGGACAGCCAGGCTTTACATTTTTGGAAATTATGCATGTTATGAAGAGAACGTCTTGGTGCTTTTTTTGGTATTTGGATCAAGACATACGAATAAGAATTTTACTTCCTACTAAACTGACAGAATTGATCACCCCTGGAGGAATACCGTCACATAATTCTCCTTGTTAGCCATGGCTTCCATAATTTTTGGAACAAAATATTTACAAATGAAAAGAGAAAATGTGAAATTACATAAACAAAAAAGGCAATGATTAATAATATTATTAATATTTTTAGCTAAAGATATTTAGAAATTAAATGAGGTAAGGGAAAACATAGAGTGATCACTTACTTATTCAAAAAGTATTACTGAGAATACATAATCATGAAAGATGCATTACAGTATCTCTGAATGTGTTTATATGTTTAAAATTAACATACATTAAAATTGACTCTTTTTTTTTGCTTTTGGCATGAAATGCTGAGTTTGAACACATGCATAGCTTCATATAACTACTACAACAATAAGGATACACAATTGTTACATTACTTCTCACTGTATATTAGATCCCTAGAAGTTAAGTCTCTTATACCTGGAAGTTTGTACACTTTGACCAACCTCTCCTCTTTTTGCCCACTCCCCCCAGCCTCTGGCAGCCACTGATCTACTCTCTGTTTCTACGAGTTCAGCTTTTATTTATTCTACACGTAAGTGAAATCACGTAGTATTTGTATTTTCTCTGTCTGACTTATTTCACTTAGTGTAATGCCCTCAAATTTCATCCATGTCTTTGCAGATGGTATATTTGGATTCCATTGTTTCGGGTTAAGGAAGTTCCCTTTAGTTTCTAGTGCTCTGAGTGTTTTGTTTTTGTTTTTGTAAATACATGTTACATTTTGTAAAGGCCTTCATTGTATCAATTGATATGTTCATTTTTTTAGTCTGTAAAATATGGTGGATTACATTGAATAATTATCCAACATTGAAACACTATTGCATTTCCAGGATAAATTGTACTTGGTTGTGGTGTATTATTTCTTTTATATGTTCTTGGATTTGATGCACTAGTATTACGTTAAGAATTATTTGAATCTATGTTCACAAGAAATATTTGTCTGTGGTTCTCTTTTCTTGGGCTACCTTTGTGGGGTTTTGATGAGGATAATCCTGACCTTGTAAAATGAGTTGTAAAGTATTCACTCATATTTTATTATCTGAAAGACATTGTATAGACTTGATGTCATTTCTTGCTTACATGTTTTCTCTACTTTTTCAGCAAACTATATGGGCTTACAAACAATCTTTTTCAGAAGGTTTTGAACTGCAAGTTAAATTTCTTTAATTATTATATGACAATTCTTCATGGGTGAATTTTCATGCCTGGGACATTTAAAGACTTGCTTTACTTTGTCTAAGTTCTTCTATTTATAAGTTTAAGTTCTTTATATTATTTCCTTACTTTTTATTCATTATCTGTGCTATCTGTGATGATATCCCTCTTTCATTTCTGATATTGGCAGTTTGTGTCTTTTATCTTTTTTATGTGTCAGTCTAGTTAAAAGTTTATCAATTATATTAATATTTGCAAATATAAATACATAGACTACATTGCAAATAATATACATTTTTTCTAAGTAATTTGAGGGTGAGTATATATATTCATGATATATTTACTTATATAGATATACATATAAATAGATTGATTAATAGATATAATTGAGGCAAAAGACAGTTGGTGAATCTGATCCTTTTACTAATTTTGTAATTTTCTTTAAATTTGAAATCATTATCAAACTAAAAAGTAGCAAAATAAGTCAACAAGTAGAAACACTATACATGGAAACACCAGAGCAAGAGAATCAGAATACTATATAATCACTGAGGCATTTTAGATTTTATGAAGGAGTCGTGGAGGATGGGATTTATTTATTTGTGTTTTTTGAACCATTATGCACAATGCTAAATCTTAATTAACATTAATGAAAATAGGAAAATTTAAATTAAAAATTATAATTACTGGGTACATTTAAAAAAAAGAAGAAAAACAGAGGAACACGTGTCTTGTTTGTGTGAGACGACACAAGTTTCTCCTTTCTTTGCCACAGTTTCTCCATTGGCAATTGCTTAGGTCAGTCAGGGTCATGGCAGCCCAATATCTATTTTTAGAAATGAAGATGGAAGGTCTTGCCATATTCCTTATTCCAATTCTACCAGTAAATTTGAAATAATATGAAAAACATTTGGCCCCTTCTGTTTGCTTACTATATCTACAAGTGAAAATGGCTTACTGAATCCTGGTCATTCAAACCTAATGGACACTGGCTGTTTTAATTCAGTTGAATGAATCTCCCATCTCTATTTGTCTGCCTGTCTGTCTTTCTACCTGCTTCTGTTTCTCTCTCTCTCTCTCTCTCTCTCTCTCTCTCTCTCTCTCTCTCTCTCATCTCTATTCATCTGCTACAGATTTGGTACATATTATGGCACATACGTGGAATATACATATATTCCATTTCCTTAAGGAATAGATCAGTGACTTTATGATGAAAGTACTTCCTTAATTGCTAAATAGTTTCAGTCCAACTATATGTTTAATCCTAACTCAATGGGTCTATGAATAAAAAAGTGTCTCAGTTTATAAGTTTAACTTTACAATCAAGGAGAGATGGGATATTATCTCTTTTTAACAAATTTATTTTCAGCAAAAATATCTATTAGCTTCAAAGCAACCTTTACAAGTATATTTTTAATAACTGATTTAAGAAACTACACCATATCTACCAAATTCCATTAAAACATTTATTTTTTTCCAGACTCATTAACTTGATTCCTACATAGCATAATCCAATGTATTTAATTATGAGCCTTTTCAAGAACTGTAAATGACCTAAACTACTATTTTATATTGGTTATAAATCTATGTATATCGGTATGAACAAACACAAGTTAATATTGACCGATTTTAACTACTAAATATTGAAGTTAAATTTAGATAATATGGAAAGATACATGGTCATATACTGAGAATAGAACTGTCCTTTCTAGTAATTATGACTGGAGATTTACTCTTTCATGTGATCAAGGATTCCAGGATATAGTGAGTACAAGAAAAATTCTAAATAACTCATTAAAAAAATCTCTTTTGAAGTTTTTATTCAGAATAAATGCATATGTGTCATGTCAAAAAGGAGACTAATTTGTTTTGAAATATTGCTTTAAAGAGACCAGGCATTCTTTCAGGGACAAGAGGAGAGTGATGGTAAAATTTCATCTTCCATTTTTTTAAGCAAATAAATGTATTGTGGTGGCTAAGATTACTTGACTTCTCATCATTGAAGCTTAGAAAATTATCCATTTCTTGGGCAGCGGACACAAATAGATATTTCTACAAAGAGGACATGCAGATGGCCACAGACATATGAAAAGATGCTTAACGTCACTAATCATCAGAGAAATGCAAATACAAACCACAATGAGATACCACCTCACTCCTGTCAGAATAGCTGTCATCGATAAATCAACAAACAACAAGTGCTGGCGAGGTTGTGGAGAAAAGGGAAACCTGGTGCACTGTTGATGGGACTGCAGATTGGTGCTGCCATTATGGAAATCAGTATGGAGGTTCTTCAAAAAATTAAAAATAGAACTTCCTTATGACCCAGCAATTCCATTCTTGGGTGTTTATCCAAAGAAATCCAAAACATTAATTCGAAAAAAAATACATGCACCCTTATGCTTGCAGCGCTATTCGCAATAGCCAAGGTATGGAAACAACTGAAATGTCCATCAATAGACAATTGGATGAAGAAATTGTGGTACATTTATACAATGGAGTATTATTCTGCCATAGAAAACATTTAAATCTTACCATTGCCAATAACATGGATGGACTTAGAGGATATTATGCTAAGTGAAATAAGTGAGACAGAGGAAAACAAACACCATATGATCTCACTTATGTGTGGAATCTTAAGAACAGAATACATGAGCAAACAAAACAGAAATAGATTCAAGATACTGAGAAAACACTGATAGGCTAGGTGGACGGGGTTTGGGGGTGGGTGAGGAGGTGAAGGGATTGGAAAGTACAAATTGGTAGTCACAAAATAGTCACAGGGATGTGAAATACAGTATGGGGAACATAATCAATCATGTTATAAAGACTATGTAGGGTGTCAGATGGGTACTGGACTTATCAGGGGGATCACTTCATAGATTATATAAATGCCTAACCACTGCACTGTACACGTAAAACTAGTATAAAGTAATATTGAATATCATATATATATATAAATGTAGTCACGGGATATAAAGTATAACATAGGGAATATGTATGTCAGAAGGGTAGTAGAATTGGTGGGGTTATCACTTCGTGATGGGTGTAAATGTCTAAACATTAAGTTGTTTTGTACACCTGAAACTAATAATACAATTAAATTAAATTAAGAAAAAAAGGAAATTATCCATTTCTATCTAGAAAGGAATAAATTGGGATATTTTGGTAGGTTACTCTGTATCTCACCCTTTATTTGTAAAACAAGTATGTAAATATTTCCAAAAGTTCATTTTTATGTTTAAAAAGCATTAAAATGTGCCCTTTAAAAATACTGCTTGCTTCAAGTTTGTCAAGCTTAATGACAGTGACACTTTGTATATTAAAGAATGAACAAAATATCTCAGCCGGTATTACCCTCCTAATGCTGTATAAGCAGTTTTTCCACTTCTTAAAAATTATTTTGTCCTTCTAAAGTTTACTTGTCAGAAATGATAAAACATAAAAATGGATTTCATACTTTAAATTATGCTAGCCTTAGGGAAAATATTTTTTAAAACCCACTGCTTCCCTCTTTTCCAGTATTAAACGTTACTGGTAATACAGAGATACATTAAAAAGCAACTTTTTTAATATTATAGAAATTGGGGTAAGGTTGCATAAAATAGTAATATGTCTACTAAGTAGAATTTATAAATCAAAGAAGATGTTACTTATTTTTTAGCATGATATTAATCATGAAGTATATACAAGCTCTAAATAAAATAACTATTTAGGCCATTATCAGATTATTGAGTTAAAATTGTAATTTCTTCCTTAATATAAGTTTGAGCAGAAATTATATAAAAAACAAATTATCAATTAAAAGTATAATAATACTGGGGAAAATCTTCCACCTGAAATTAGCAGGCGAGATTTATTTATTATCAAATTCAAACTTGCTAAAGGCCATTTGGGAGTAATTCATGAGAATAGTAGTTAATGAGCTATCTGAAATGGTCTATCAGAGGAAAGTATAGTACAATTTGTGGGAATACAGTATATTAGCGACTTTGAAAATTTAATATCTATTAAAAAAGCCTGTATTTTGTGGTAATTTAAACAGAGGTTTGTATTTGTAACAATATTTTTAGAAGCATACATTAATATTTTACTTTTTCTTATCATTAGTATAATGTTCAATAACACAATAATAATTTATCTTAGTATGTTTAAATTTTTCTTCATATATTTAAAATAGAAATATTTTAATGCAGATATTTTTCTGAAAATATGTTTTACATTTGAATAGTAATGTGTTTGTTCTATAAGTACACACTTTTCTAGTTTTTTTTTTACAGACTTTATTAATGTTGACTGGAACTTAAACTCTAAGCGTGTTATGAGCCGTGATCGTATTTGGCTTATAAACTTGCAATATGACGATAAGCTGACATGACTCAGCAAAATGACAACCTGACGTATCATAGGAAAGATGATAGGCACTCAGAGAACTGGTTCCACGGTGAAGGTCTCTGCGAAAGGCTGAGAGTCACTCAGCTCATGGAGAAAATGCTGTATGCTGACATAGGGTAACAATGGAGAGGCAGTTGGTGGAAGGAATGGAGAAACATCGGATGGAAGACAGCAACTGAGAAAAGGAAGGATCTTAAGATGATATTTCTTTCTCCAGCAAAAACTGAAGTGTTGAGACTCTGCTCTTCAGGTTTCTGTATAATCAAAGAAAGAAGCCAACATACAGTTGAAAATGCCTACTGACCAACCAGCTTAGCTGTAAGTATTTCATTCTCTGTTCCCTGGTGAGATCCTGGAAATAAAATAATTTGAATGAGGTAAGGTTAATACCTGTAATAAAAGCCAGTGTAGAAGGTACGTCCTACCTAGAGATACAGGTGTTGGCATCAAGAGAATGCGTGTTAACAAGAATGAAGGTGGGCAGAAAAGACTGATAAATATATGTCTCAGTATCATAATATGGATAAACCAAAATAATAATAATAATAA
>NW_017732544.1:0-979 GCF_001890085.2 Hipposideros armiger
TACAACTCAGCAACAAGAACAAAAAACAATCCAATTAAAAAAATGGGCAGAGGACCTGAATAGACATTTCTCCAAAGAGGACATACAGATGGCCAATAGACATGTGAAAAGATGCTCAACATCACTAACCATTAGAGAAATGCAAATAAAAACCACAATGAGATATCACCTCTCAGCAGTTAGAATGGCTGTCATCAACAAGACAAATAATAAGTGTTGGAGAGGCTGTGGAGAAAAAGGAACCCTCAGTTCCCCCAATTTCAACCTAAGTGCATGATGAGAAGCTAAGGAACATATGGACATTGGGTAGCAATAGCAATCTCTGCATAAGCTTCTTGTCAAAACTTCATAAGCATAAGTTGAATGAATGGACATGAAAGCATAAATATTGGGTTGTTGGAAAAGTCATGATGCACATTTGCAATGAAAACCATAGAAAAAATACGCCCTGACTTTTCCAGCAACCCAATATATCATCTATGTTACAACTCACTACAGTGGTGAGATATGAAAGAAAATTTCTCAAATTACTCACTCATTATCTCCCACTTCTAATTTTATGTATGTATCTATATCTATATATCTAGATCTATATCTATACCTATATATATATGTCTATATTATATATAAATATATATATTTAATTACTCTGTATATTATCACTCTCTATATTATATGTACCTATGTTATATATAGGTATTTATATATTTGCTATATATTATGTGTTGTATGTGTAATAGAGCATGCTTCTCAATATCAGGTAGTCAGCAACATAATAGAAGCATCTAAACTTTAAAAGATGACACCTTTTTTTGCGTTATTGTTTTTCCACAGAAGCAGCCATTAATCTTTATAATTCCCATAGGCAAGTAAGGGAAATCAAGGAATGTTCTGGCCACTTATTGCTCCTAAATTTCACTAAGAGAAAGTCAATGTGAACTGATCTCAATTAATAAGATAGATTCCTCTGAATGCTTTT
>NW_017732544.1:4054-4975 GCF_001890085.2 Hipposideros armiger
ATTTTTGCTCTGTCTTCTAAAGATGTCAGGGGTAGTTATTCCAAGGTTTCTTTGGCAGTACTACAATTTTTTCCAGGTCTTAGGCCATTTTCATCTTTCTACTCCACGTCCTTAAAGTGTGGCTCATTTTCGCATGGCTTAAGATGGTTGATAGAATGTCAGCTATCACATCTGCATTACAGGCACCAACACGGAGGAAGAGACAAAGGAGCAATAGAAAAAGGACTCATGTAAACTCTCTTTGGAGGTTTCAAGAAAAGGCTGCATACATTCTACTTACCTCTTTCTGGAAAAAGAATATTTGTAAGGCAACACCTAGTTCCAAGGGAGTTTGGATATGTAGTATTATTCCAGAAGGTCAGTCCTGGGAAAATGTAGGGCTTTATAGATGATGAAAAAAGTTTTGTGCATATATAGGTCTAGGGAACCCTCAGTCTTTTCCAAAACCAGCAGCAGAAAAGCCAGAATCCCTGTTCAGAGTAACAGTTCATGATCACTGGCTTAGAAGTCAGAATGGCCCAAGTCTGAAATCATGCTTGATTGTCCTTTAGCTGTGTGAACTTGAATAATTAGCTCCTTCTTAAGTTTCAGTTTTCATGTATGTATAACAAGCATAACATTTCTCTAACATTTTTTGTCCATTTGTGAGGTTTTAATAAGATGATATAAGGTGTAACAAGTTCTAATCACTCAAATAAATTTTCTTCTCGGTATCATTATTGTTTCTTACTTTTTCCAGCATAAGCTTTATTTTGTAGGAAATAAATGGACTTATAGTAAGAAGGCATGATGATATTCCACCAATCATATAATCTTCCTAAGGATCAGTGTTCTTATTATAAAATAGGTCAACCAATAATCTTTCTTATTGCTGTGTTGAGAATTAAATAGAACATTGTACATAAGATTTTTCTATGCAAA
>NW_017732544.1:8957-11009 GCF_001890085.2 Hipposideros armiger
TCCTGAAAACTATCGAAGTAACTTGACCATCATTGGATGGTTGATGAAATTGATTAGAGAAATCTGTATCCTTTCTTTCAGTTCAATGGTTTATTAATGATTTTTCCAATTACATTCTGCTTCATGATACTAAGTTGCTAAATTAACTTCTTTGGCTCTAGTTTTTCATCTGTAAACGAGAGGAACACGAGTGTATTATCTGAAGTTCCTTTCATCTTTAACGTTCTGTGATTTGGGGATTCTAACAGTATGCTCGGGGAACTCCAAAGTAGCCCTAAAATCCAATCTTCCAACTATTGTAGGAAACCCCCCTCCCCTTTTTTAAATGTTTGCCAGAGGGTCATGCAGTTTTAGTTTGAAAAATCTCCTATTATAGACTACTTTGAACTCCACTGTCAGAGTCTTCTAATTAGGAGACAGTTCCTCATTTTGAGACACAGCCTCCTTCTAGGTAATTTCTCCCCATTTGTTAAGTTTTGCTCCCTTGGGGAAAAGTATAATACCTCTTTGCTCTGTCAGTCTATCAAATATCCATACCTGTCGTGTCTACCCTAGGCTGCTCATAAACTGATATGACAAGGCTCCCAGTCCTCTAGGAAGATTTAACAGTCTCTTTCTAAATCCAGAATTAATGAGATGCAATAAATTTGCCATAACTCTGTGCCCAAACAAACAAGCAAAAACCACTAAAAACACGGCTCAATGGCATGGGCAATAAAGACGGATTATTTATATATTTAGTCCTTTTATTTTGCCAAGAGAATATATTGTGAATTTGAAGTTAGAAAACTAGTTAGGGATTGCACTTTATAAAACATTAGCTGAGAACTTTTCCAAGTCACATAACCTCTCTGAAAATGAATTCTCAAGTGGAAGATCATTGTCATCATCATCATTATCATGATGCATACCATAGCTGTTATTCTGATGCAATATAAAATGCTTTGGGATTTTAAAGTTTTATACATATGCAACTGTATAGCTTTAACAATAATTTTTGTATGTTATGTATAACATCATGGACACATAATTTTCTTCTAAAAACATATTTAAAAGTAATAGAAATAAGAATTTCTCTTGATCTTATCATTTCTAAGAAAGAGAAGAGAGTATTTAAGCCATCTATAGACATATAAACACTGATACACTTCAGAATTTTAATAAATATATTTATAAATATTTTGTTTAGATATAAAGAATCATTTAAACACCAAAATTAACAACAGTCATAGAAACAGCAATGTGTATATTTGCTTTTGAAAATTATAATGATGACTACCTTGAAGCCATTAAAATAAGAATATACACTAAATGTATATACACTGGAATATACACTAAATGATTTTTTTTTTCCAATTTGAAAGTTCAGAAAATTATACAGGTAGCATGTTAAATACACTGAAGGAAAATGTTACAAATCCTATGTGTGAATTTTTGTGGAATGTGTAGAATATGGTTTATATTCTGTACATAAGCACCATTAAGAGGATTTTATACTGCTATTCATCTCAAGTTTGGTTAGCATCTGTCTGCTCTCCTGGTAATTCATAGCTCAATGAGGGGATAAAAAAATTATATTCCAATTTATTCCTAGTTTCTCTAATAAAACTGCAGATATCGCTTCCAAAGGAGAGAAATTTCATCCCTTCACTATCAAATAAGCATAGAAAATAATAAGTAATGATAGCAATACTGCAGTACATGTACTAAATCCATTTACTGAGGTTTCATGTTTGAGTGCAAAATGCTGAGTGGAGTATGTTTCATAATTTTTGTTCTTTGTGCAATTTTTTTATCTATAAAAATCATTTATATTAAAAAAAAGTCATGCTCTGATTTTTAAATTTTTTTTTCATACGGTACTGAAGCCATCCAATTGGTCTTTAAAGGAGCTGACCAATTTTCAGGAATGCCCAAAATGGACTCCCCCACATGCAGTTTTGCTATTTGAAAGTGATTTATAGTGCCGTAGTTAGAGTAGTTTTGCTGTTTTGCAGTCTGGTCAGTTTGAGAGTCTGCTGTACTAAGAGCAACAAAAGACTCTCTTTTCAA
>NW_017732544.1:12839-15058 GCF_001890085.2 Hipposideros armiger
TCAAGTATGTAAATGATATACGATACAGGAGGCTGCTCAATATGTATTTGTTTTTATCTTGTATTTGAAATTCTATTTAATGAAAAAAACCATTTTGGAAACATACTGTCAAGACCTGTGATTTTATTATATGTGCCATCTGCTATTTGGGTTGTAACTGAGAAAGATTTTGAAGAGAGAAATTTGAACTCACTCTTTTGTCTTAGTTTACAATTTATGATGGCATTTTGAGCAAAGTATACAATTTGGGAATTCAGGACTAACGTCCCTGGCTCTGCTGTATTTTATGAAGGTGATTCTTTTCAACCTGTTGAGGACCATAAATAATCTGTGTTTTCTGGAAAACAATAATATTTGTATTTGACTGAAAAATACTACTAGGATATTTTGCATGTATTAGGCTCTAGTTCAACTTCTAGAAAAACTGAATAAATATGTGATTGATAATACATGTATTTTTACTATTTTGCTTTATAATGTCCTTGGTTATAGTCATAACCCTCCTCCTCCATGGCCCCCTCCCAAAATAAACAGCTTTTTATTTTCACCTGGGAAAAAAAATCATTAGTGCAGGAAAAAAAATCAAAGAAATCTAGAATGAGAGTCAAAGTGGGGATATTTAGCATTACTCCTAAATTTGCTTGACCTTAAACAACCATCTTTTTTTTTTTCCCCTGTGGGACACCAATAACAATGTTCAGCATCAGGTTTCTTTCCATTTTTTTCAGTAAAATATTTCCTTTAAGGTAGCATTACCTCCTCCTCAACCCCCATCTTTTCAATTTAGCAAATAATAAATTTATTAGATGTCTACAATTACAAAACACTAAACCTGCTGTATGAGAGAATAAAGCTGTATAGAAGATGAGACCTTTCTTGAAAGGGTTTATAATTTAGACAGTTTGTCACATGAGTAAATTGTGGCAGTGTTGCTTTAGGTGACTTAAGCAGAGTTCATGAAAATGTTCACACCATTTGAATACTTATCTTTTCAAATATGTAAAGAATCATTTCAATAGGATAGCTAAACTGGGAAAAACACCTTTTTTATAAAATAAATTGGTGACTTTGTCTTTGCTTATGGGCATCTCTCTGTTGCTATATCTTTCTTTCTTGTAACTTTCTCAGCATCATTTCCTAACTAGAACTTTGTTTGGAAAGGACCCCTATGTTTCTGGAGACTTCATCAGGGTTTTTTTTTATTGTTTGTGAATGGCTCAGTTGTAGTTTGGCCTTGTAATGAATTGCAATTCATTTTTTTTCCTTCTAGAAATTGATATTTTGATTTTAGGTGATGTAAGTATTATATACTTTGCAATATGTGGCTTTGAGGGTGGGAGTGAGATGCAATAAAAAGGAACACAGTTCAGANAAAGTCCACAAATAGATTTATTGAATCCCTCAAACCCAGAATACTCTGAAACTTTGGGTACTTAAGTGGGTACTTACCTGACTGGTGTACAAATATTTAGAGTGTGGATTAGGTCTATCAAAAATTTACCGTTCTATTGGGGTTTTCCCCTGCAATTCAGTAGCATGAGTTTTAGAATAGAGGATGTAAGTTACTTCTTGTCTTGTCTTTGAAATAATTTCTGATTAGAGATTAAGAAGTGACCTTTCCTGCACTAAGTTAATATAAATGTGCAAAAATGGGAGGAGAAAAATGCCTGGTGTGGCACTTAGTAGGGGCTGAATAAATATTTGATGAATGAATTAATTAATGATAGGATGGGTGAGTGAATATATTTATATCTTCTTCATGGGTCTTCATCCCATGGGTCTTTTCTACCTAGAAATCCTCAAGAACTGATGATTGGCCTCTGCATGGTTGCAGTTATGTTTCTTGTGTTTATTAGATTCTAAGTCATACTGGCAGCTCTCCTCTTTACCATTAGGTTTGGTGAATGCTACAGATTCGACTAAATGAACCATAGCGAATATAAAATAAATCTTTGCCAAGGGGATGGTATAAATTGAGACAATTACTTCTCAGGAGCATTGGTGTCTCAGTGAAAACCACATAGCATTGGTGAACAGCACTGCAATAAAAAACAAACAAACTTGTTTTCCTGAAAACTATCAAAGTAACTTGACCATCATTGGATGGTTGATGAAATTGATTAGAGAAATCTGTATCCTTTCTTTCAGTTCAATGGTTTATTAATGATTTTTCCAATTACATTCTGCTTCATGATACTAAGTTGCTAAATTAACTTCTT
>NW_017732544.1:20893-22066 GCF_001890085.2 Hipposideros armiger
CACAACATCACTTTAATCTGTCTGCCACATTAATAGCAGACTGCCTCCTCGTAATCCATGACACTTTTATTCATCTGGCACAAAGCCTGAATCTGGCATTTTGTTACCTGCTGTTTATCAGTCCAGGTGGTTGGCATACAGATAACACCACTCCAGGATGCTGAGAATGCAAATGTGCACCAGGTCTGGACCAGGAAGCAGTTCATTCCCTTGACTTGAGCTGTATCTGAGAAATTTCTGTGCCTCCAAATGGGACAGTTCAAGTCAATTAGTGTAAGTCCTGAAACTTTTACAAGAACATTCAGAAATAAAAAGTGCTCCCACCTCGGGGATTGTTTAAGCAATTAAAGTGATACAATGTACACAGAAATCGTCTATTTGGCCACCATTGGGGAAGAACTTGCCTTAAGTTAAATAATCATTAATCATCGCATCATATCTCATCACATCACAGCTGAAATATAGAGAAAAACAGGGTTCTGACCACACCATGTGAGCACTTGTTCCAATAATGTTTGAAGCCATTTCTGCATGGGAACATTCTAGTAACATGGGTCAAAAAAATGTACTCTAATTTAGGCCAGTTTGAGTTCTTTTCTTTTCTTTGTGATTTGCAACTAAACACATCCTAACAATTAACGTGTTTACATGTGTACAAATAATAATACTTGGCTTCTTCCTTGTGAAGTTTCCTTCTTGCTCTAAACATATGCACTTTCCATTTGCACAGTTGTGTGTAGTACATAAAATATATGGGGAACTACTAAAGCAGCTGAGTCATAAGCTCATTCTCTAGGACCAAGGTCATATTTTTCAGGGAGCTTAAACTTGAAGTAAGAAGACAAATCATAACACATGAAACAGCTTGAAAAAATATTGCCAGGAACTATATAAATAAACATGAAATGAATAGACAATGTGGATATTAAACAAGGTTATCTGGAGTATAGGGTAAATAGTTTAAACACACACATACATGCAGAAGCGTGCACGCGTGCGTACACACACACACACACACACACACACACATTTCAGTCAAGGTTATTTGCAACTAGCCTTTGAGGAATATCATCACTCAAGCCTATCCGTAGTTTTTGTATTTTGTAAAGTGTTTTCAAAAGAACTCATTTCTATGGGAAAGAAAATATGTAAACGCATGTTTTCTACACTCAA
>NW_017732544.1:29196-32249 GCF_001890085.2 Hipposideros armiger
CTTGGACTGGAGATATGAATTTCAGAGCCTATAGCACATGTTTATCATCATGAGAATGGATAGTGTATATAAGGAATTGAGTGTGGATAGAGAGCAGGGGAGGACGACAGAATGATTCCAGCATCCTCCAACATTAAGAGGTTATAGAAAGGAGGAGAAACATACAAAGGAATGATCTATCAGTTAGGAGGCAACAGTCTGTCATCCAAGAATATAAGTGAAGAGTTTCTAGAAGGACAAGTGATTGTGTAAAATGCTATATATAGGTCATGTAGTAAGACAGCAGCACATTGATCCTTTAACTTTATAATATGGAGGTCTTTGGTGACCCTCAAAAGAATAGTTTTATTACAGTGATAGGTCAAAACACTTTCTGGAGTGAATTTACAAGAGTGGTAGGAAAGGAAATAGAATTAATAAGAACAGGTAACTCTTTTGAAAGGTTTTCATTGGAAGGTGGAGGTGTGAAGGGTCAAAAGAATTTAGCTTTTTTGTTTTTAAAGATAAAATAAGACAGCAAGTTTGGATACTGATGGAATAACTCAGAAGACAGGAAATCCCTGATGCTATAAAAAGGAGTAGAAAGAATTATGACAGTAAGAGGGGATTGCATATAGTATATAAGAGGAGGGATTGGATTTACATAAACATGGAAATTGTTCCTCTATAGTAGGAGGAAGGAAGACACAGGTGGGGTTCAGGACAGAGTACCCCAAAACGTGGTACGTTGGCATACTGACAACTCTATGCTGAGGGAGTTAGAGAAAACAGCAGAAGCAGAAAGGCCACTAAGACCTCCTTCCCTCTCCCCTTCCTCCCTGAAATAGGCCATATGACCCTCATGTGAGAGGTGCCCTCTTATACCCAGAGAAAAGGAACACCTTTATCTCTGAAGACAAAGGAACACCCAGAAGAACCCAAATGAAAAGGCCTTCCTACGTTTCCCCTGGTTTACTGCACTTACCTCATACTCCTTAACCTATCATATTACTCCATCAATGTCCATTTTTATCAAACCCAGCATAAAATACACAGGTTTAACTATTTCTTTGGGTCTTCATTTCCTTATAAAGGCTCTCATGTCTCGTAAAACTTATATTAAATAAATGTGAATGCCTATTTCCTGTTAATCTGTTTTTGTCAATGTAACTTGTCGATCCAGCCAAGGATTCTAAGAGGGTCAAGGAAAATTTTTTCCTCTGCAATGCTGTTTATTCACATAGACACTGGTAGGTAGTGGATGCAGTGTTAATCTTTGCAGACAAGTAGGATGCAAACTGAGATTGGTGATGGGAGAAGGGGCTTGCAATTTTGAGGAAAAGAGGGAAAGATATTTGCAGTTATCGATGAGAGAAGGAGAATGAATGGGTCATCAAAATATAATCTGATTATTAGGCAGCATAGAGGGTCCACTTAAACTTATGGTTCTGAATATAGTGAAACTAATCATGATTATGCAGCCATGTTTGGCTGAGTGGGACAGTCAGTTTGGCAGCCGATGAGTGGATCTTACTGCAATATGATTTTTCTTTTTGCTATGTGAATACAATGAAGCAAAAGGGAGGTGAGGGTTTGGACAGTTCAGGCAGATGATTAATTACAACAATAGATGATGGTACTAAACTTATTAATGTGGAGAATGAGGGCATTGATGTGGTAATATACACAATTAGTTAATAGAGGTACCTATTCAGATGCTTAGAAATTTTGGTGTTAAGTCAAAGGAATATAGAACAAGACTAATTTACTATAGCTTTTAAATATTATGTTGGTACAAAAGCAAGCATCTCTCTCTTTCTTTCTTCCCCTTCTTCTNAAATTCTCCCAACAGCTATCTCATGAGGCATTTCAACTTCTCTTCCTCTGTTCAGATGCCCCATCCTTCACTCCCAGCTCTTACAGATAATTTATCTCCTCTAGTTAAATATGGCCTTTCCTCCTTCATTTGTTCTGTCTTGTCTCTATCTGGGTAAATAACATTATATTTAAATAGGAGTGTGGGGAAGGGACCAGAGCAGGGAAAAGACAAAGGGCAACAGAAAGAAGTACTCAGACAGTAAATCATGCTCTGATCAGATGTATTTTAAATAGCTTTAAGACAAGAATCTTTCAAAATGAATGAAAATAGTAACAAGGAAGCTAAATAATTCCCAGTACATTTGGTGTGTTTTATCTTTCATAAGATTTTTTTACACCATCAAGATAAAATTCATTTAATTCAAAATGGGGATACTCTTGGTGGGTTGTTTTTTTAATTTTTATTAAAAAATAGTCTAAAGTATCTACTGTGGTGTTGCTGTGAAAGTTCGTGAATCAAACATTAAGGGATGTCAAAATGAGAAGCATCTTTTTGAAGCCCCATGAATTTTTTAATGTGTCTGTTACACTATTTTTCAGTGATAATCAGTATCTATAACAAGGAACCCATCTCAATGGCTCTGCCTGGGGCCAGGTACACCTCACCGCCACTGCTGGGTATTGTTATACTCTGTTGGTAAAAGGGCAACCTTAGTTATATGCTTTGCTCCTCTTCGTGTCAATCTGAAATTAGTACACCCTTGAAATTAGTACACTTTTTTCATGAGTGAGGAACTTTATAATGCTGATAGTCCTAGCATTGAAGGAAAAATAACAGAGTCTGAAATGTGACAATATTAGATTCCATACTTTTATCTTTGAAAGGAATGATCCTTAATTTTGCAGAAGTATAGAATAAATGATTCAATCTCAGTAAAGAGAACTTCTTGGAAACATGTTCCAAATTCTAAAGGACAGATTAGGAGAATAAAACTATTTTGAGAAGTAGTGTGTGACAGTCAAAGAGCATGAGGTTTAGAGTCAGGAACACATTAGTTCAGTTGGGACTGCAACTCGTGTAATAATATATCTTTTTAATTGAGCAGTTATTGTGATACACGCTGTGCTAAGTCCTTTATGTGTATCTACTCATGTAATATGTGTATCACACTTTTGAATCTGCTATTATTCCAAATATAGAATTGGAGACTGAGTCTCAGAAAGGCAAAGGTAAGTTACCATGAGCATGTCATAAA
>NW_017732544.1:39399-44454 GCF_001890085.2 Hipposideros armiger
ACTATGGGCAGTCTATCTGAAGTGTACCTGGCGTATAAGACGACCCCCCACTTGGAGGCATATTTTTCAGGGCCAAAAAATCGTCTTATATGCTGGCAAATACGGTAGTTTCATTGTGGTGGTAATTTCAGTCTATACATTTATCAAAACATCATGTTGCACACTTTAAATATATACAATTTATATTTGTCAGTCATACTTTAATAAAATTGGAAAAATAAAATTAGGATTAAAATAAATCTTATTTTTATATACTAAAAGTGAGAAATTGAAATTAAAAAAGGTATCTTCAATAGAACTAAAGAAT
Source organism: Hipposideros armiger (assembly GCF_001890085.2). NCBI lineage: Eukaryota > Metazoa > Chordata > Mammalia > Chiroptera > Hipposideridae > Hipposideros > Hipposideros armiger. The sequence goes on from NW_017732544.1 coordinate 39,707, forward strand.
GAAATATTTAACTATAAATCTACTGAAATATATCCAGTATTTTCAACTGTATAATGAAAATTACAAAATGCTGTTGAGATAAGTCAATGACGATCTAATAGATGAAGCAATATACCGTGTCCTTGGATTAGAAGACTCATTATTTAAAAGTCAGTCTCCCCTATTTTTTTCATAAATTCAATGCAATCCCAATAAAAATCCCAGCAAGACTTTTTGTGGATATTGACAGGATGATGCTAAAATTTGTATGAAATGGCAAAGGAATTAGAATAGACAAAACGGTTTTGAAAAATAAAAATCAAGTGGGAATGTTCACACTGTCTAATATCAAGACTTCCTATGAAGCTAGAGTAACCAAGTTGGTTTGGTATTTTTTATAGTATAGATAGGAAGATCAATGGAATATAATAGAGACCCAGATATTGACCCATTCATATAAGGATTACTTACAAACAGGCAGTTCCAAACCTATCCAGAATTTGAACAAGGAAATTGAACAGTCATTCGGGAGGAACATAAAACCCAGCTAACACCAATGAGTAATAAGTCTCTTCCTACCTACCGCTTTGCAGTGTTTGAGAATTCGTCCAACTGTGGTAGCCCTGTGTACTCCCTGGATGAGAAATATCTCCTTTAAACTCTCTAAAACATTACTTTAACAAGAGCCCTGAGGTTTCCTAAATAACCTGTATGTTGTTGGATATTCTCTGAAATGACTGATGGATTTGATCACTGCAGTCATTAGAGAGAAAGTATGTGAGATTTTCCGAGGGCTTTCAAGTCATGTCAACATAATTCTTTTTCTCTGCTAGCCTTCCGCCTAGCTTTTTAAGACTCATATGTAACAGAAAAAAATCTACTTTGGGCTTGTAACTGATATTCTTAGCAATAGTTATTAACTACAGCTACTTTTATTTTTCTTTACAAATGTTATTTATTCAGAGTTCTTTTCAGAAAGTGGGACGTGAGAAGAGGGGCATATTTTAGTTCCTATTGCTGTGAAGATGTTCAATATTCCTATTTTCATTTTTCTTTTTTCCCTTCACCAAATCCTGTTTTACCTTGCATGGATCTGGAATGTTTTGACTCTATTCTCAACATATCCAACATTCCACATAAGTGTACCTCCTCCTGTAAAACTGTTTTGGCTCCCTCAGTAGATAAGTTGTATTGTTCTAATGGTGTGTATTTTCTTCTTCTTGGTACTATGGGTATTACATGGGTCTTTAGAAATCCTTAATTGTAACTGTCCGTATTCTGTCCAACATAGCAACATATATGAATATTGCTACAGGTCATATTTTTATTGAAAACAATGGAAGAAATGAATTAGATGTAGGTTTCTTCTTAATATATGTCCTTCAATAAAGAGGGTGTAGCTTTTTTCTTTTTACTTTGGCAATAGCGGTTATGCTCTCCCACCCTCTTCCCTATGTGTATACCCATTGCAATGTGACCTTAAAGCTCCTCCCACCAAGACAGAGACTGTATTTTCTCACCCTTTGAATCTAAATAGATTTTGGGATATACTTTAAAATTCAGCGGAAGTGACAGTGTTCCAGTTCCTAGGTGACAGCAGGACTTGTACTCTTCCAGTTTCTCTCTCTCAGAAATGCCTTGAGGACAAAACCTAGCTACCTGTTGGAGGAAAAGACACCATATGCATCAGAGAAAAGCCAAACCAGCCGAGGCGACTCTAGATTAATCAGCCTCCAATTCCCAGGCTGGCTGTAGTGTGAAGGTGGCCAGCCCAGATCAGCCAAGCCCAGTCGAGATAAACAGATTTCCCCACCTGGCTAATTGATGTGGAGCAAGCAAAAATATTATTGTATGACACCGAGGTTTGGTGGAGATTTGTTATATAGCATTATTGTGATAATAGACAACAAATACAGATGTTATTAATTTTAAGTTAAATCTTATATTTTATATTATACATATATTTCAATGATATAAATATGTATTTCATATTATTAATAATACTGTATTTATGTTATACGTATTATTTCACATTATACATATTTATTGGTGACTTTAATTTAATAGTTGTCTTCTCAAGCATTCTTCTAATTATAATTCCCCAGTGAATCACTACCATTAACTATAATCATGCCTTAGTCAAAATGTCATACCAATATTTATAAAAATTTTCACTCAAAGGTTTAAGTTTTGGCACTGAAATTTTCCTGTATTGCGTTCAATTCTCAGAATCCTCCTATTTTCACGCGATTTTTCTCCAGGGTCATTGGGTAAATTATACATCCCATGTGCTTCTGGCACACCACGGACTAAAAGATGATGATGACACAGGTGTAAACTTCTTTACACAAAGGTCATACTAAAAGTCATCGTAATTGATTAGGTGGCATCTGCTGGCTCAGTGGTACAAGATTGCTTGCATTCACACCCAGCAGGTTCATGTCACCAGCTTTCCACGCAAGGCACTTCACGGGCTGACCGCCTGTCTGAGAATTCATTTGAAATTCTTCACCTGACTACAGTCTGTCAAATGCAGTCAGATAACCCTAGCCTAGTTTTGAAAAAGAAAAAAAAAAATCTGACAAAGATGAGGACATAAGGAAATAGCTTCGAATAAACATTCAAAAAGTATTATTCATTGTGCCACTTAGAAGGAAATACATTCAGTTGGAGAGCAATGCTATTAAGTAGAGATGTACAACTTTGAAAGTGATTTAATAAGGTAAATGACAGCTTGCCTTCTGTCCTTTTCTTACATGGCTGTCAAGATTCAGAGAGTGCTTTCTCACCTTGTTTTGTCAAGTATCCAGATGATTTAGTGCGATTAGATCATTAATGACCCCAACCCTAGAACAATGGAAGAATATTATTCACTACTCTATCTATTCAGAGAACTGTTATATTTGTAAAGGATGTGAATAGTCTTGAATATCAACATTACAAAGGCCTAGGTGGTGTTATAATTTTAAGAGTAGCTGGCATTGAACTAACATTTTATAGTTCTCAATTTTTTTTTCAGTGCTTTTATAGGTGGTCTGGGAGTATGGTGAGGAGCATAAGAAGATGAGATTAAATTCGAGTTTGAATGACTCCCCTCCCCAAATCTGAGTTCCCCAAGCATTAGGGTTGGATCCATGTGAGCTGTTTGACTCACCTAGAGAGAGAGGTAAATAGAACTAGTCTGTCAAGGCCTGAATCTGGCTTCTAGGCATTTATGTTTCATTAAGAGTCTGGTATGTACTGGGTAACATATTGCACACTTTCATGGTCCATCTTCACAACGATTCTGTAAATTTGGTATTATAATCGGAGTATGCTATGAGTAAACAGGCTGAAAACAAAGATTTAAAAAATAAATGCCAAACTATACATTAATAGTTTAATAAATTTACCCTTCTTATTTAACTCATGAAGATATTGTGGGCACAAAACTATTAAATGATTTGGCAGCAGTTAAATTAGTTTTTCCTTGTTTAATGTAGATGGCCAAACTCTTTAAGTTACAAATCATCTCCCTTTGGAGCTAGATTGTCCCTAAAAGGGCCTCGAGTATATAGTGACTGAGATGTGGGGTGTATTGTCACTTACCGCATCCATATAACCCCTCGATGCCTCTATTCAGTTAGAATTGTCAGAAATTTGTTTCAATGTTTGACACATCAAAATCTTTACCTCTGCAGAAAGNCATCTTTTTTTAATGAGACAGAATGATGAGACACACTACCACCATCACATCTATGGTCCATTTGAGTGGTGGAATGCAACTGCCAACAAAGAAAGTACACAAATAAACACATATGTTTTTGCAAGGAAAAAAAAAAGGGCAGAGAATCAAATGATCAGGGCTGCAGTTGTTACATTTCTTTCATTTATCATTTCAAGCTGTGTTATTTTGATGGCTTTTCAGCTGTGAGGCTACTGGTGCCGATATGGAGATGATGAAACACTGAAAGCCTCAAACAACAGAAATGTCTGTGATTGGTAATGGGCGTCCTCCCTCAGTTTATTAATTCCAGCTGTGCTGCTTGACTGTTCTTGTGAAGAGTCCCCACACGAGCTGAATGTTGAATGGAAGAGAAAGGATCTGATGTCAGAAGCAGCTGGATCACATCAAAGCTGTATTACAAGAAAGGCAGGTTGAGGAAATTCTCCCCCACCCCCTTGAAACACAGCTCCATGTACATCAAGATAAAATGAGTCCAGTATAAGTTGCTTTCCCTGGGGATATGTCAGCCTCAATGCTCACAGTGGCACTTAATATTGAAATTACTGATTATGTGCCCAGACAGTACTCTGAGTAATATCCCAGAATATTCAAGGTATCAAAACGTGAGTGAATATTTTTCTCATACTAGGATTTCCTGATAGAATAAATTTGAATAATTTTATGTATGGTAAGATTGAGAATATTTGGTACTTTACCTTTCTCTTTAAATTTATTGCCATGGACAACTTTAATTATGTTAAAAAAATAAAAAGAAAGAAATGACTTAGGGAACTGGAAAAAGAGCGTTTATCACCAAACTTCCAATAAAATAGCTGAATGAAGAGCAAGTTTACAACTTTTCTTGACCTCTCAGAGAGGTGAAGGCGCAGGACAAACAAATGGCCCCAATGAGCTATGACCTCAAATCTGTTAGAATAGCTGGTATTTAAAAAGTGAGACAATAACAAGGGTTGGTGAGGATGTGAAGAAAAGGAAAAGCTTACACACTATTTGTAGGAATATATGTTGGTATAGCCACTGTGGAGAACAGGACTGAGGTTCC
>NW_017732544.1:49739-61225 GCF_001890085.2 Hipposideros armiger
CACTGATCATGGCACCATAACTAAATATATCTATTAGGGGACACTGAACGACACCAAACACCTCTAAATACCCATCCCCGTCACTCTGATGGACTGTCCAGAAGTCAACATTATCCACCTCATCTCTCTCAGTTTGCCTATCTGAAGTCATCTGTGTATTGTTCCCATTCTAAATTTCCCATAGGCCGGTGTCTCAACAAACCTCTGAACGTTTGCTTGTGTTATCACTTTCTTTCTTGTGATGATGCCCTGCAAGCTCTACACCCAGCATGAACCCACCAACAGGTACATCAGTAGCCTCTTATCACAGCCTGTTCTTGGTGCTCTGGTAGCAATTTCTCCTACTTTCGTGGCACCCAGCCATATGCTACCAGGTGCCATTTTTTATTTTGTGCCTGACTCATGTCAACATGTATGTTCTTGATGACTATAATGATAATAATAATAATAATAATAATAATAATAATAATAATAATAATTAACTCTTTCAGTGAGTTTCTGACATATAATGAAAACTCTGCAATTACTACTATCATTAAACACATTATGTAAATTATTCATTTCATCCCGGAAGGATTAAATTATTTCCAATTTAAATATGAGAAAGCAAAATGTCAGAAAGAGTAAATAACCTACCCAAGATCACACAGCTGTTGGCCAAGGGGTTGATGTGAAAATTTTATTTTATTTTACAACTACCTTTCTAGATATTTTATTGTACCTCCTCAAATGTAGGGAGAGTGCCTGATACTTCTTTGAGTACTCACTGACTGGAACATTAATTCACACAGTCACTACTCAGTAGTTATACAGTTTTTAAATAAGTATTTTGTTGATTCCACAGAACAAAAAATAGTTTTACTATGTTCAATATCTCATTTCCTCAACACCTGAATATTTAGAAAAACAACATAATATGCTTGGATAAAAATGAATGCATGAATAGCTATTACATATAAGCAAACCAAGAAATTTCTCAATTTGTAACCTCTTCCAACCTATACTGATTAGGAAATAATAGTTGTAATGGAGGAAAAAAATGTATGCATCCTAGAACTATTTAGTTTTAAAAGTTAGAAATATCTCATTCCATAGAATAATTTATAAATATTAAAATTCCATTCACAAAATGGAGGCAATAACATAAAAAATGGGATAAATCTGGTGCCTTTACCACTGGCAAAAAATATTTTTAAAGATTCAGTAACAAAATATGTTAAAATAAGACCTTCCAATTCTCTCACCAGCTTCCAATACAAGCACCATTCATGCTTATATATCGAACTTTAGGTTCAGCAACCACCAAACACCGAAGTCCATGGCTTCCCTACTTTAGGTTATATGCATCAACAACCCATCAACTCCCTACTCTAGATATAAAAAAAGCTCAGCTATGCTCCTCACTTTGGTAATGCCATTTATTTGACAGCATGCTATATATTATTTCATTGCTCCCTCCTAATGACTGTAAGGGATCTGTGAAAGATACAGTTCTGATTTTCTTTCGGGCACAGGAAATCTGCATTTGTCAACCTTCTGTGCAATTAGGTAGAACAATGTGACTGTGTTTTGGCCAATGGAAAGTAGCCAAGGGATGATATATGCTGCTTCTTAACTTGTCTGTAAAACACCTCTTGCAGTCTTCTATGCTCTTTTTCCTCCACCCATGGAGGCTGAAAGCAAAGGACTCCAAGACAGACAGCACAGTCACGAGAAGGAAAGAGGCTTCCCTTAGAGGACAGCCACCCAGCAGAGCTGCCCCAGCTGTCCAACACAAGGTAGCTGAAACCAATTTTGTGTGAAATGAAATAAACATCAGGGTTTATTTCTGTCATGTCATGGTCTAGCCTTCCATACCTAATGCATGGTCATTATCCATGTTCTTCATATGGAGAAACTTAGGTGTAGAAATGTGAAGAACTTGTGCAATTGCATATAGAAATAGTAAAGCTAGAGTGAGAACAAAGTCAGCCTGACGTCAAAACTTGTTTCTGTTCCTTTATGAAAATCAGCACTGTCACTTTAATTAGAAAAATGTAGGTATTATTATGTACAATAAAAAAGCTTGGCAAATTTTAAAAGCTTAGTCGTTAGGAGAATTGGGAATATATTTTGTTATAATGCAATATGACATTGAAGGAAACCATGAAAATCGGGCTTTAAGGAATATTTTATAAAAATAATGTTTATAGGAAAATGGAAAACACAGTTATGCATATATTTAAAAATATGTGTGTGCTTTCTTGATTATATGTGATGTAGAAAATAGCTTGAAATCAAATCTATTAGTGTTTACAGGGGTTTTCTTTAAAAAGTGGTAGTAAGGAACAATTTTACTTTTTTTCCTTTATTATATATAAGATGGAAGACATAGACAATTTATACCTCTTTTGACCTCAAGGCAACACCTGAATCAAAGGTCCATTCATAACTCTGTGTGTTTCAGAGACACCTGAGTGTGTGATTGGCAGGCCCTTTTGTTGTCCATAGCAGCCATATTTGCAGCTGGTGATATTTTTCTATGAAGAATTCATAACTTTTCTTCTGTTCTGAGACACCTTTCTAAATGGTTCATGATGTGTGTCATGAATAACCTTTATCGCTGTGCCTTCACTCAACTAAAATGGATTGCGATTAGTTTAATGTAGTCAATACGCACAATTTTTTTTTTCTGAATGATTTCGACTCTATCAGCATATATATTATTTGGGTACTTTTAATTTTCAATACTGTCTTAAATGTTATACAAGCTTTCTGCAGACTCCTGGGATGATTTAATTCCTACATAAAACATTGTGAGCAACTTTAGTGCTGACAAACTATCCCAGCCAAAAGCTCAACAGCAAATCAGTCAAAACTAATCCAAGGTTCATTAATCACTTAATATGCAGAACGAGTTTTCCTGTTCCTGCATCCTACAGAAGAAGGTGGTTAAAACATTTCTGCTGTTCTCAGTCCCTGATCCTTGAGACTAAATAAGAATACAGTATTGCTTCCATCAGTTGGCAGACAAAAGACAAAACAATAAAAATCTTATTCTCTGTTTCCTTTCCATAGGGGGATTTTCTATTTTATCTTACTCATGTTAATATTCTGATGATCTAAGTTAATTTCTTTTTAATAATATGAAGCTCTTCTTTGTTTTTATTTTATTGTCTTCAGAAATGTTTGCTTTTAAAAACAGAGTCAGCAGAGGTTAAACATGAGAATCTATCCTCAAAAGTTTGTTGTGGGATATGTGGGGGTATTTATGAATCCAATTCAACCAAGGCCAATCTTAGGACTTCTTAAAGGGCATTCCTTTATTGCTTCAGTGAAATGCTGGACATATAGCTGAAAAATTAGGGGCCTGAACTAAAAGTACAGGAACACCAGTCCTCATTCTATTTCGATTAGCATTCTATATCGATTAATTTATTCAGCTCTGTATTTGGCAATTGGTGCTTTCAGGAAAAAAATATTTCTTCAAGTGATACATTTTGTTTTCAGGTTAATATAGTTTTTGAGGTTACTACACACACATGTTATGCTCATCTCAATGAGGATTTGGGGACAGTATCAAGTTTTGATTTTGATTGAGTCAGAAATAAATAGTGTAGGGGAGACAAAGGTTTTTCTCTACCTTTTTAGGGTCTTTGGCTGGGCCTGAGAATTAAATGGGCATGACAGGGGAAAAGCATACACATTTGTTTTATGTGTTTTAGATGGAGTCCTCATAAGGAAAGCAAGACCCAAAGGAGTAGCAAAACCTAAATAGCCTTATAGTAGGTAGAACCAAGAGAGGCGACTATGGTAAGTAAAATATATGAGAAGGCTGAAGGATAAGCATTAGTTTAACAAGGTCTGTTTGTGCAGAATCCTCTTGGCCTTGACTCTCCATCTCTAGTATTAGAATGTTTGTTCCTTCTGGTATAGGGGAGACATCTTTCACATGGGAATTTTATCTTCTATTTTCAGGGAGAAAAGGGGAAATCAGGATGCCATTCTTACACCTGCTCGTTTTTTTGCTTTTTTTTTTAAGTGCCTTTAGCTCAAAATAATCCTTATGCCAAAGTGGGGTATTATGGGGTGGCATATTCTGCTTTTATTCTTTCATGTTGTCTTTTTTCTCTCTTTTTCTCCCATCAGATATTTTCAAGGTTTGCCTTTATTCATAAACTTTTGTGCTCTTATCTAGTTAGTTGCATCTTGACTCTTTACAAGCAGATTTCTTTCCTGTCTGTCCACTAAACTCATGCGTTTGAAGAGAGATTTTGGTTCCTTTAATTAGAAGCTATGCTTGCTTTGTTTAGTGGAAAACTATTCTTAAAATGATTGACAGCCATGGGACACAAATGTCTAGGCCCTAGGGGTCCAGACTTTAGAATAGGAAAAAAAGTGCTTGCGTTTTGTCCATAACATGTTATAGCAAAATGAGATCTAGTGGTTGTTTTAACTTCTTTGAGCTTCATCTTCTTCATTTATAAACTGGGGATAGTAATTATGCCCATGGTATGAAATTTGTTGGCATAATAAATAAAATAATGCATATGGCGTACTTCTTTGCCACATACGAGGTCTGACAATTAGGTTGCAAACTTGTTGCAATGATGTTGCTAAGCTTTTTTGACATCAGAGGGATGATTCATTATGAATTTGTGCCAACTGGACAAACAGTTAACCAAGTTTACTAGTTGGAAGTGCTGAAAAGGCTGCATGAAAAAATTAGACGACCTGAACATTTTTGCCAACAATTCATGGCTTTTGCATCACGACAATGCACCAGCTCACACAGCGTTGTCTGTGAGGGACTTTTTAGCCAGTAAACAAATAACTGTATTGGAACACCCTCCCTACTCACCTGATCTGGCCCCAAATAACTTTTTTTTTTTTTTTTTTTNCTTCTGGGGTTCTTTGTATGATTTTGTGCTCAGAATGTCTACTTTGGATTATACCAAACCTTGTGTGCATTTGTATTTCCCAGTGTATTATGACGTCTTTGGTCCAGAACTATGTCTAACTATCTTTGCCTCTCCCAGGGATCCTAGTACAGTACCTGATGCATAATTTATTCATTATTATTTCTTTCAGTGGATAGAACTGAATAGCTCACTTGGCATGAGGATGCAAAGGAGACAGAGCCACTGAAATAATTCCTGCCGAGGGAAATGGTGAGTCACATCTCTTGGTTTCTGTTTCACGGCACTTTTAAGCATGCAATACTAAATTATTCTACTTGCAGAAAGACACTTTGCTCTACCTTACTGTTCATAGGCAGAACTTTCTTCTTCAGGTTTTTAGTAGAATACTTCCAATTATGTGGTTGAAGAAATGGGTTCATTGCCTTTATTCATGGCCACTGAAAGTAGTGAGCATAGAATCTCATTTGATACAATTTATTTTTAATTTAAAATGATAGACTTCAGGATGCAGGCTAAAAATCATTTGTCATAATATTTCTCATTTAGAAAATTGAATGAAAAAAATAAAAGCTGAATCCAAGAGATTATGAAGTGTCTTTTGCCTCTAATACTGAATGAAGCAGGGATGTTGTGGGTTCCTCTTACACTTTGTATTCATAGCATGAAAGCATTTTCCACTGCCCATTGCATTTATCTGATTAGTAGTTTGTCACAGGCACTAGACTCAGAACTTTTCGAGGTCAGGAACTGTGTCATGTTTATGGCCGGAGCCCCATCACTTAGGGTCATTCTTGACTCAGAGTATATACTTAGTAAATCACTGTTAATTGTGAATGAAAACAAAACACTTTGTTTATGGTGTTTTTTTTTGGGGGGGGTTTAGGCTAGATACTCATCACCTGTTTTTATTTGTAAATAAGTCAAATTTCACAGGTCACTAAAAGGTAAGAGATGTTATCTTAAAGAGAAAAGCATAGTCACAGACACTCTCTGGAATGAAATCGCTTAAACTAAATGACCTCTCCCAAACCTTGTAAGATAACAGCAGGAAGATTGTTTGGTTACAGTGATTTAATGCTAGATATACGNGTGGCAGCTCAGCTCAGGCCGGGAATTGAACCACTGTTGCTCAGAGCTCACACTCTTGAGCAAGCTCTTAACCAACTGAGCCACTCAGCCAGCCCTCCCAAATAACTTCTTTACCCAAAGATAAAGGTAACATTGAAAGGAAGACATTTTGATGACATTGAGGACATCAAAGGTAATAAGATGACAGCTCTGATGGCCATTCAATCAGAAAAAGAGTTCCAAAATTGCTTTGAAGGGTAGACTAGGCACTGGCATCATTGAATAGCTTCCCAAGGGAGTACTTTGAAGGTGACTGTAGTGATATTCAGCAATGAGGTATGTAGCACTTTTTCTAAGATGAGTTTGTGAACTTAATTGTCTGACTGCATATATGCTATAACAATCTACACAAACTAGTTTTTTATTTTTTCTGGTTCTTACATGAGCATGCCACTCCCCCCACTCCATATGCTATGGCAAAAACTTCTCCAGTTTTTCCTCTGAATGCTACATTCTTTTGCTATACCAGTATAATTGTTACAAAATAAATGCATCTAAGTATTCAAACACTCTGATTTAGACTTTTCATACATTTGTTACCTCCATTCAAATAAATACAATATATTAAAATAAATTAATGCTAATCTATACAGTTTTGCGAATTCATAAGTGTTAGCATGTAGAGCCATCATGAATATGCATAGTAAATTTGGTGACCTGATATTTAATAGAGATTTGGGGTTAATGAATTTCAAGTTGACTGGGTTTTGTGACACCTATAAGCCTGCTCAATTCCATTCCTGAGACCAAATATGCAGCCCAGAACATATTGTTTCAGAAAATTCATGAGGAGGATTAAATTCAATTAAAAATTTTACCACATGACATCTTAGGTGAATAAAACAGCTCACCTGTCTTCCATCTGTATTAATTAATTTCTTCCAGGTTTCCAGAAAGGGGCAAACCAAACTTTCCTTGCATCAGCAATGAACTAAGTACGTTCCAGTGAACTAATTCTGTGGGAATATGTCACCCATCAGGATCCTGTTAAAAAATAAGCATGGGGACTGCTGATTAAAAATAATGGAACAGAGTTTTGTTTCAACTCCAGGGTTAGTCAACATCTGTAATTGATTAGATTGAATTGTGACTTGAAGTATGAGTTTATTATTCACCTCATGCACATTTCTACTTTATAGCTTCCAGGAATAGTGTCTGTGGGAAACACTCTGGAGTATCTGGCATGTTCAGTTTTGGACACAGTTCAGAATGTGTATTGAAATCTTTTTTTTTTTTTAATCTTTTTGTGCTTGTTTTCAGTGCTGTGATTTCACTGATGAGCAAGAAAGAAAAGCTTTCTGTTCACAAAAGCTTACAAACTAGTGAGAATGAAAGGCAATGAACATGTTTTACAACAAATGAAACAGACTCAGTTTGAATAGTGCTGGATTCTGGGAAGTAAATACAGTTGTAAAATGAAATGGAGAGTGACTGGAAGTGATGGAAGGCGGGCAGCCTTGCATAAGTTGATTAAAGGATATAATATTTTGGGCTGAACCTACGTGGGGAAAAGAAGCCTATTGTGTTATGATCTATTTGAAAAGTATGGCAGGCAGAAAAATACCACAAATTCAAAGGTCTCTATGCTCTAGAAGTTTGTTATAAGGATATGCAAAGTAGATAGAAAGTTTGCGGATTTCTCTTGCCAAGAATGCAGCCACTCTGGGCCTATAGTAAAAATATTTATCTTTGAAACTGCTTCCCACTGATAGCCTCCTCATAAAATTATGCACCTTGAGAGCAATTTTTATAATCTTTGGTCCTAGTTGACTATACCTGTAATAAACGCCTGACCAAGATGGACTGATGTGAAGTATGGACTTTGCATTTTATTTGAATTGGTAAGCCAAGGAACCCTAGGTGGATGTTACTAGACCTGGGGACCAAAAGGCTAAGCGTAGACCACACATGCAGCACCATTTGCATTCCAGATAGCAGTGAGCTATTTTTCCAGTTCATTATGAAGCTTGCTGGACACTTAAGGCCTGGAACACTGATCCTCTGACTTAATTAAAGATTTTGAAATGTCCAATTGCAATAAGCAATTGAAACTAATTTAAGTAAAGAAATCTCAAAATTACATCCATAATAGGCATTGGGACAGGCGGCTAAAACTAGAAAATGAACTGCAACATTTCTCCTGAAATAGGGCAATTCAACGTCAAAAGGTATCTCAATCTTTTATAAAACTACATAGAATTTTTTTAAAACAAACCTGATGTCCTGGAGGAGGCATGTCTGGGTATGGCGATCTTGCTCAAATCTTCTGACATTTAGAATTAGGGATCCAGTGTCCCAGATGATCTTTGTCATAGTCTCTTTATTCACGCAACTTAAAAAATACTTTATTGTAGAAAGAACATTAAACTTGAGATCTACCCTTTCAACACATTTTAAGTGCACGATATATTATCACTGACTATAGGTGCAACCACCATTCCACACGTAGACTCAAATTCGTTGGCTCTCAGAGTGGAATGGAGTGGTGCTTTTACATGAATCTTATATTCTGATGTTAAGAGTCACTATTCAGTGATATCTTAAGCCACGTTACATAGAGGGGACCTCTCTTATGTTTGTGTTATACTGATTTGCCTTTTGTCTCATGCACGCATCTCTGTGGCAGCAGGTTTCGTTAGCCCGTCAAGGTCATGTGGAAGAAGGCAAAGCATTATAAGAAGGGGCCTGAGACCTCCTTTCTGCAAAGGAGTTTCCAGAAAACAATGTGAGCTTGATAAGCCCTTGTAGCTTATGGATACATCATCATTGTGTACCTCCATGTTCTGACGGAGCATGTACTGGGTTTCCAGACAATAAAAAACTAAACTAATTTTCATTAATGGTGCAACTTAGACTCAATGGTGGTTTTCTGATTTAGAGTACCTAATAAACTAATTCAGTTTGTTAATTTTCCCTAGTGTTTATAAGCATTTATCCAACTCCTTATCTCTAAACTTCGAATAAGAACTTCATTTACTTTCTCAGCATATTTTGAAAAATAGATGATAGGATATGAAATATGTATTTTTTCTTATTTGGATAAGGTCTTAAATATTCAAACATAGAGGCATATCTCATTTTGCTGAATAGATATGTTTCGGAACAGTTGCCTATAAATCAAATTTCTACGTATTAAAATTGATTTTCTCATTGGTTTTTATTATAAACTTAGATATGCCTGAAGATATACTCCTCTGGGGAACTAAGAATAAACTGGCCCTAAAACATAATAGAATAACATTTAAAATTGCTGCAAAAATGTTAAAACCCACACATTTAAAGACACAATGTCACTTTTTATTTTAATATTATTTAAAATAAGAGCCCAAAGAAAATTTTTACTTAGAGCATAATTGCTGGGAGATAAAAGTGAGATAAGCTACCTTAGGAAAATATAAAATAAAAAATCCCTCTATCTTTGGCCAGCCTTCCTCTTATTTATTCTATCATCACAAAAGAAAATAGGATATGGTTAGTTCCAAAGACTTCATATAAACTAGTAAAGTATGTTGAGTTGGAATAAATGGAGACTCAGAAAGAACCCATTGAAAATACAGCAATAAGTGAACAGCATAAGCACATTCAAGATAATGTGTAATTACCATCAAATGCTGTATAACAACTTATGTCTTGGCAAGAGGGAGAAACCCAAAATTCATGTGACCATCACGTGTGACTAGTCCCTCATTGTGGGTAAATCAAAGGGCTTCGCTGGTAGTCAGTTATCTTATGATTGAAGACAGAGAGCTTGGGGGAAGGGAAGGAAAGAAGGAAGAGAAGGAAGAAGCAATCATGTTTAGTGGATGTGTACACGAAGAACAGGGCTAGGCGCTTTATGTATGCCACTGTACATAACTTTCACTACAGACCTGTTAGGGAATTCTAACTTTCCCATGTACTGTTGAGAAAACCGAAGCCATTCAGACAAGACCTAATAGCCAGGATACAAATTCAGGGTCATTAGACCCATATTCTGTATTCTTTCCATAATAGAGACTTTGGTGTAATACTTCCTGTGAGCAAGGTGCCATGCTAAGTGTTAATCCAACATCAGTTTCATATCTTAATATTGTGAGGAAACTGAGGCCAGGGAGGGTAATTAAACATGTCATTTGGCCACTAGGTGGGGTAGTAGTTAAAAAGTGTCTCCCTGCTGTGCAGTCCTGTGTTATGTACACAATTTTCCTTCAACAGCCACTTTACACAAACTCATTCATTCTGTGATTCAGATTAAGTATGGGAATAACATTTCATGAAATTCATAGGAAAAGAGACAAATAGATGCTTTATAATGAATGTATTAAAATAGTCTGTACGTATGAATTTCCCACTATTAAGATTTATACAATCAAACATATACTGCTATTATTCATTTGGTTCATAAGAGATAACTTTGATTTTATGTTCTCAGTAATTTGTTGCTTTCTTGGTTGCCAATTCCTCTTTAAAAAGTATTTTACATTGTTTTCTTTAAGAATCCTTTTAGGGTTTTATTTTCATTATTAAAAAATAATGAGGATAATCTATGTAAAACGTTTTACTACTACTAATAGTGGTTAGGCCATATACTAGAGGCACCTTTAAGGCATAGGTTTTATACTTCAATGCAGCAGATACAAATAACCTACTCATTCTACCAGGAGAGCACAGGAGAGGGTTACACATGCTGTCTTCTCTATGGGAAAGGAAACATTAGACATAGTAAGTGATAAGCAAAGACCAAAGAGAAATTAGCCTGTCCTCACTTGAAAGATTGGCTTGACAAATGAACTTCGATCATGATTGTTAGACTATCTTAGCATACACATTTTAATTCTGTCATGGAAAAGTGGAATCATTAAAAAATTAAATTACATAGCATAGGTCCATGGAAAGACAAACAATAACTCCCAAAACAAAACAAAACAAAAACCCAAAAGAAAAATTAAAAAATCCAATATTACTACTAAGCAAACTGGTCCTTTCTCTACTAGACCTTGATACCTCAAAGGTTATTTCCTAATTTACCTTCCATTTCTGTCTTCCTTTTAGGGGAGAAACATACACTGTAGCCATTATACATTTTAGTAATCCTGAGAAATAGGTTGTTTGGCAACATTTTAGACTTACTGTGTCCATTCTCACAAAATATTTCTTAGAAAATGGGAAATATTAGATTTAAATTTTAAGTTATTTCAAAAAAATATATATATATATATACATTTATCTTTCAGTAGTAATAATGAAGAATCATAAAATTGTAAAGTAGTACAATTAGTTGTGGCACCTTAATGATAAAACCAAAAATGTATATGTGCCAAGAATAAACAGTTTTTACATTGGCTACAATGTCAGAGAGAACATATTGTCCTATATTTTTTGATAGTATGGTGTGGTAAAGAAACGAGAAGTCTCTCTAGACCAAAAGCTAATATTCTGAGTAATTAAGAAAGTAATAAAAATGCATCCTTGAACTGG
>NW_017732544.1:61418-69477 GCF_001890085.2 Hipposideros armiger
AGAGACTTTCCTGTCTCAAAGTTGGCAAGAGAAGAGGAAGACAAGTTATATATTTCCACTGAGAATTCATAACCATGGGCATCTCGTGCCTTTTCAGTGAAATTCAAACTTCAGTTTTCATAGAAACCTCAAAAGGATATTTTAATTTAAAGCAACGCCAGGGTGGTGGAGCCTACATGCAACTAGCAGAAGCAAACCCAGCTTTCTCTGGAAAGGTTTATTTTCAATAATACTTCCCTACTTTCCTTTGTTTTGGGATTAATCAAATATTTGTTTTAGACATTTATTTTTTTAGACATTTATTTAGAAAATTTAGGCATTTTCTCTATTGCCTAGTTAGTTATTAACTTTCTCTGTTATTTCACCTGTCACTCCAGAGCTTTGCAACTAGCTACACGTCTGATTAAAACTGAACTTGTTAAAATTAAATTAAATTAAAAATTGGCACACAAGCAGCATTTCAAGTGCTCGTTGTGGCTGGGCAATGGCATTGAACAGTGCAAAATGTGATGTTTGTATCCTCACAAAATGTTCTATTGTGAAGCACCACCCTAGAGAACTGGACATGTATTGATGCGGCATTAAAAACTCTTACAAATTATTCTCTCTTCACTCCTCTCATAATGACAGAGAATTAGATATGTTTAACTCCATTCGTATTTTCTATACTTTCATTATTGCTCTCATGCTTTTCAAATTCTACATATATGTTAACCTGATAAATCAATACTAGTACTGTTTTGCAGAGTAAATATTCATTTATATTTATTATTTCTCGAGGCCTTCTTTCCTTTCTCTTTGTCTTTGATTGTATCTGGAATCATTTTCCTTCTGCCTTTGGTTTTAAGTATAGATCTTTTGTTGATGAATAATCTGCTTCTGTTTGCCATTCTTATTGAATGGTCCCTTCACTGAGCATAAAAAATAACCTTTACAAGGTAAACATTACACAAAGAAGGCTGGAAGGGCTGCATTAATGTAAATCTGACGGCCCTCTGATTGAGCAAAGAGAAAAACAGCAAATTAGATTGTGTCCTCTTCTCCCAATTTAGCCAATAGGATTAACGGTGTTAATATTTATCATTTTATTTTACAATATGGTTATAAACAACTTCTCAATTTTTTAATGCTTTTGTCTAATTTTTAATGTTGTGTTAACAATTTTTGTTGTCTTGAGATAGGGTTTTTCTTTGTGTTTTTTGGTTGTTTCACTGCTATTTTCCCCACATATCTTGCAGGATTTGTGTGTGTTTAACTCGTATTGTGTCAGATTTTCTTGAGCTGGCTACTAGCAAGAGGAATCTTTGGAAAAAGGAGGGCAGTGTAGTTCCCCAAGTTTCTTTATCATTTTTGTACAATTATTGACCCAGTTAAGGACTGTTTTTGTTTCATTTTTAATAATAACACCTCCTAGTAGTTATACTTTCTTTGACTTCAGAATCTGGTGTAAGAATATTTTTCCTAACAGCATAGACATTCCCTGATTTCTACACCCATCAGTACTACTAATTGGCTCAACCTCTCTTTTCAAGGGTGACTGTCACTTTAAAAAACAAAAAACAGTTACCTGAGATTTCTCACCTTGGCCTTCTTTGTCCACTTCTCTCACTGCTCGCATCTATTTTATCTCATCCCTGTTTATAACAATTTTCACTTAGAGGAATGATACCGGGAAAATGGCAGATGTTTCTACCCAATCTCCAAAGTCCAAAATCTATATTTTCCTCTTCTTTCTGGGGCACAAAGCTACACTAAGTTCCCCACGCTCCTTTCTATTTATATATGCTCAGCTGACCAATTTTTAGCCAGAGAAATGTAAGTGGAAGTGATGGGCAACACTCCCAGGCCTGACACAAAAGACACTCAAAGCCGTACTTTCTTTTCCCCCTTTTTCCCTGCCAGCTGGATCCAATGGTGATGTGAGGTTATCCTTAGAGGCCACTTGTAGAAGATGGCAGAGACTCTGCCAGCTGGGCCTTGAAAGTATACAGGGAGTAGAGCTGCTGTGTTGATAGACCTGGAAAGAGTGACTATCAGGGGCTGAAATCATTTGATTCGGGAATTGAAGTCACAAAGGAATTGCAGGTGTTTTTCCCGGTGTTTCAATCAAAACAGTTTGTTGGTGTGATTTTTATAAATGTAGATATAATGTAAAAGAGGTCTCTCCTTTCCCTTTAGAATAAAACATTTCCTTCGTAAAAATTTAACCCATTCACCTCTGTGGGTGTGAGAGATGGAACTGGAACCGAATTCAAAGATAAGTAGAAGCAGTTCTCTTCCAATATATTTATTCTGGAAGAAAGAATTATATTTGAAGCATAAAGCCAAATATTAGACATAGGCTTTTAATTTTTATTGATATGAATATCTTTTTAAAACTTTACAAGTAGGTAATGTAAGTTATCTCCTTTATTAGTTTTACAATAAAACATTCTCTTGATTTTTAATTATTTTTGAGAGCATTTTGAACAGTAATTTGACCCTTACTATCCCCAAGTCCTGGGCACCCAGGCTACAGCCCCAAGGAGTTCTTTTGTTTTCATTTGCCTTTTCTAGGCCTAGTCTTTCTGTTTCCAGGTAAAATCAGTCTGTCAGTCTAATAGCACATATTATGCTTTAAAAAAAAGATTGATTGAAATATTCCTCACATATCATACATGCAATTCAACCACTTAATGTGCACAATTCAGTGGTTTTTAGTCTGTTTTCAGAGTTGTACAATTGTCACCTAATCTAATTTTGGAACATTTATATCACCAGTAAAAGGAGTGATATCACCCATTAGCAGCCACCCCTCATTCTTACCTACCCTGTGCCCAGTCCTAGGCAAACACTAATCTATGTTCTGCTCTAAAGATTTGCCTATTCTGGGCATTTATGATGACTTCTTTTACTTAGCATAATGTTTTCATGGTTTATCTATGTTGTAGAGTGTATTAATACTTCATCCCTTTTGAGCATCTAATAATTTTTTATTTCACTGTATGAATTCCATTGTGGTGCATTTTATTTATTCATCATTTGAAGGACACTTGGGTTTTTCCACTTTTTGTCTTTTATGCATAATTCTGCCATGAGCATTGATGTACACTTTTCTATATGGACATATGTTTTTATTTATTTGGGGTGTATTCCTAGGAGTGGAATTTCTGAGTCATATGGTCACTTTTCATGTGACATTTTAAGGAACTACCAAATGTTATCCAAAGTGGATACATTTTACAATCTTAGCATGATATATGAGGATTTCAATTTCTCCATAACCGCATGCATGTTAAGCTTTTAACTGCTTGGCTCTGTGACATACTGAGGATATAGCAGCGAGTGGCTCTAACGTTCATCAGAACTTACACGTCATCTTCCAGAGTGCTTGAGAATCCAAGATTCTTTAGTTTTGTTTTTTTAAGATTTTGTTGGGGAATTGGGGAAGGGGGACAGTGTTGGGGAATCGGGAAAGGGGAACAGACAAGTTGCTGTCCTTTTGTTCTTCATTCTAGTTGTGGAGGACGTCGCTTCACTGGCCCATGTTGATATTATCATTGCGCTCGTCCCGGGTGAGGCAGTCGCTCGCCAGCCATTGGACAGCTGCTCAGGGCGGCTCAAGGCGGCTCACGAAAGCGAATGCTTGCTGCTGGTGAGCCCCACTGCAGCCTATGCCGTCACTGGCAACTCCTGGCTGCCCAGCTCCAGGTCGAGCTGTTGTTCAGCATCTTAGCTGTAGAGGGCACAATGTCGCTGGCCCTCATATGTGGGATCCGAACCGGGGCCCTACTGCTCAGAGCTGGCATCCCAAGCCAACTCCTAACCAGCGCGCCACTCAGCCGGCCTGAGATTCTTCAGTTTTAATAAACCACCATGGCAAAGAGAAAAATCATCATAATAAAATAAGTTCTTATAATTTGTAATTTGCCCAAGCAAAGAGATAGTAGGTAGGTAGACAGGATGTTTTCTGGTTATTATTCCAAGGCTCTTCCATTCATTTTATGATACAAGGAGTTTGTCTATGGCCTTTTTCTTTTCTAGTTATTCTTTTTTATTATGTTTTTTTTTTTTTTAAAGATTTTTATTGGGAAGTTTGGGGATGGGAACAGCGCTGGGGAATTGGGGGAAGGGGAACAGACAAGTTGCTGTCGTTTTGTTCCTCAGTCTAGTTGTGGAGGATGTTGCTTCACTGGCCCAAGTTGGCACCATCATTGCGCTCTTCCCGGGTGAGGCACATCAGTCGCAGGCTTCTTGACAGCTGCTCACAGCGGCTGCTGGCCGCTCATGCTGGCTGCTGACTACACATGATAGCCCATGGCAACCCACTACCACAGGGGCTGCAGCCTACACACTCGCCTGCGACTCACGGCAACCCAGCTCCAGGTTGAGCTGTTGTTCAGCATCTTAGCTGTAGAGGGCAGTGTCACTGGCCCTCATATGTGGGATCCTAACCGGGGCTCTCTGGCATCCGAAGCCAGTTCTTAACCACTGCGCCACTTGGCTGGCCCTATTATGTCATTCTTATATTTTAATAATTTTAGGTTCAAATATCCCACTTACATTATCTAATCTACTACCGACTCTAAAGACTTCAGGGCAATGGGTGAGATAGGCGAGCAAAGACACGACTGTTTTTCACCTCTCAGAGTAAACCAGCAATGTCCATATATCCAACTCAATAAAAGGTCTTCACTGTGTTAGCCTAATGGCAGTATTACTTATAATCTCATCTAAATAATGTATAGATGAAATACATAACTGTTTTAACACATCACCTTCTTATTTTCTTCTTCTCTTTTTTAACTAATATTCTTCTCATACAAAGTATTTTTGAAGGGGGTATTAAAGCAACGATTAGGAAAATACTTGACTCCATATTGTACTTTAGGGAATAATCATTAGCTCTTTTGGGAGAAATGCACCACTTTTCATTTGGAGGAACTGCTACAAAATAGACCAGTATTCTTGTATCCTAATAGTTTATTTCTTCCCCAGATGGTTGTTTGCTTTTGGTAGACCAGTGATTTCCAAACTTTAGAATCACCTGGGGAGATTTTACAAATATCTTTGCTCAGGCACCAACCCCAGAGACACTCTATAAATTGGACTTGGGTGGGTCTTAGGAATGAAAATTTAGAAAAATCTCTCTAGGTAATTCTAAATTGAATACAGGTGTGAGAATCACTGGTTTAAATCTCTGCATATGGAAAATAGGTAACAGAGATTTCTAGTAAATATCTTTAGGATGATATGGCAATTATTAATATGAATCTTTAAAAGTATTTTTATTCTATAACTAGTCCCATTAATAAGAAATGACATGATTGATTAATTTTCATAATTGTTTTTCTTTTAAAAATTATTTGTTATAAAACTCATATTTAACAGGAGAGTGAGATTTTGTTCTTCACCATTTTTTAATATAAACAGATATATTATTATTGTCATTTGAGCTGTTTGAAATCTACTTGAAATCAGGTGGTGCTTTAATTTGATCTATTTCAAGTGTTTTGACCAATGAGTTAATAAAAAAATCATGCAAATCTTTTCCATTTAAATAAGTCAGTACTTCTGAAGGTTTAAGAGCAGATTAGAACATTTACTAATGAAAAAGTATTTTGTTATTTGAAAAGAATAACCAGAAATAAACTGTGACTTAATGAGAGAAGTAGATTAAAATTATAATTCATATAATTTTAATATTGTCAAAATGTACCCTTTCCTATAACTGAATGTTAACATAAATGTATTCAAACCTAAACCAATATTTGTAAATTTAACCTAGATGTACTAATAAGCAAAATATAAAGTAAGGAATAGCATAATATGCTTAGAAATGGCTTGTACAGGACCTGTCATAAATAAGAGCTAAATCAACGTGTGCTATTTTAATTAACTCTCAATTTACACACCTAGGGTTCCTTCTTCTGAAATTCCTTTTCTCTCATTTGTCCAAATCAATCTTCCCAAGGAAATTACATCCAAATATTATAGCAGACTTTAGTTTTATGAACCTTATTTCCATGTATGTTTATTTGAATCACTGACCCTGGAAATAAGTGTTTGGTTAAGTGTAGCTGAATGCGAGTATAAAGAGTGAACTGGTCCTGCCCATCACTTACAATATGGCCTCGTTCAAAGGACAGGCTTTGCATCTGTACATTTGGGGAATGATATATGTTCTTCCTACATCATGGCATCAATGGCAGAAAGCCATAAGGAAATAAGTATATAATCATAATAAAGAAACAGATAATGCTGAGCATAGTGGAACATTTTCATTATGATGAGGAGGGGACTAATATACAGATATGCCTCAAACACAAATTATAACGTTTTTAAGATATTAGCTAAAATAGCTCTAACTGGACACAATGTGGGAATAGAATTCTGTTCTAGGCTATTTTATTGTATGACACGTTCTCTCAGCCCTAAGCCTGACAGGAAAGATCATTTTTTTCAAATGCATATTTAAGATGCATCAAATCTTCTTGGCCAAAAAGAGAACTTTTATGAAGCACAATACTTTCTTTGGTGAACAAAATTTTTACCTACAGCATGTGTCATAAACCTGAAAAAAACTTTCTTCACATTCAATAAAGGCCAATGAATAAAAATAGAATCAAACCTACGGAACATCAAATATTAGCTTTATGAAAAAAATTATTATAAGAAGAAATTAAGCTATATTAGTTCCAAGGCAGAGCTAAATCCCAATGAACTTTATTTTTTATTATTAATTATAAAGGCCAAATCCATTATTGGGTAATACAAATATCATTAAAACTATATAACAGAAACTCATTTCTGCCTTTAAATATACTTGTGGTAATACAGTCTTTTCTCTAAGCTTTTCATTTTTCTTCTCCAAATCACAACAAATTTAAATTTTTTCTTTCACATTTTAGAGTGACTCAAATCCATAACTTATTATCATAGGAACACTTTAATTTAATTTTGAGTACATTTAATTTTGAGTAAACTTAGAATATTGGTCTTCTAATTTAGACACCGGCACATATCCATTTCCAGACATTCTCTTCCAGAGCATAGTTTTTATCATCACAGGTGTCATTTCAGTTTTCACTGTGTTAGAGAACTCAGAGACATTCTCTGTGCCCAGGTCAAATCCAGGCCCTAACGGCACAGTTGCCATAGGGGTGTTTGCCCTGTATCTCCTCCTACTTCCCGTATAAACTTGAGAGATAAGTTGTGGTGGATTTACAAATATACAACACTCAGAGCAGAGAGAGAGTTTTAGCTAAAAATGTAGTTGGAGGCCAATTTATAATGCCAGTTTGTTGAATTAGATGTTGCAACTTAAATGATCACAACGTTGGGGAGCATAGATCCCAACATTAGTAGATATGCAAAAGCATTTCCTCCATCCTTATTTTAGTTAATAATAAAAGTAAAACATTTTTCCTGGTGGTGTACAAAAGGCCTCATATTCTACTTTATCTGAACTAGCGAAATAGTAACTAAAGCAATAAACCATAAAAAACAAAACCATATGTATGTACCTTAAATCTTTTTACTTGAAACATCAAAATAGAATGAAATCAGTCTTAACTGAAAAAAAAACAGACATGAATACCTTAGAAATTTTAATTTAAAGTGTATCATAGTGAGAAGGATCTGTCTTAACTGATCTCATAATTTAGTCAGTAATGTTCTTAATCCTTCCTGGAAAACATGATGATCCACTCAGCATGTTGAATCTTCCTGGCTAAGTAAGATACTCTGCAACACTCCTATATGCTTCTATTTCCACCATGCAAGTTCAATGCTTAGGAGTAGTTTGTGTTTATTTTTGTATCTATTTTTGAGCACTTAAACTTAACATTGTAATTAATCAAAAAAACTGAGGGCCACCATGTTGCAAGATTCCAGTTGATATTCACATTATAATGTAGTCCTGAATCCTAATAAATTATGAGAGAAACAGGTAACACACTTTAAAAATGCCTGATAAAAGCAGGTTGCTTAAGAAATATTGTCAACTGAAGTACGCGTTAAACAATCATAAAAGTTCAGAAACTATTTAGAAGGTAGTATTATTTTTCCACTTGAAAGA
>NW_017732544.1:74082-78220 GCF_001890085.2 Hipposideros armiger
GGAATTGAACCGGCTCCCCTGTTGCTCAGAGCTTGTGCTCTTAACCAACTGAGCCACTCAGCCAGCCCAGAGATCCTTCTTAAGAAAAGGTGCAGCTACAGCGAATTGTACTGGATTATAACACTATTAGCATTGTGGACAAAGAAAAATCTCCACCCCTTGTGTTACCATGACTGTTCTGACAAGGGCCAAGTAAAAACAAGGGAATCCCACCTCCCCATGGGAAGGAGTGGTCAGTGAGGCTCCGCCTAGAAACGCCTGTGACTCCACCCCTAAATCTTGAATATTCCATGCCCTCATTCAAATAAAATCCTAAGCCTCTTTGTCCTTCGCTGTAGTTGCCTTCCTTCTGGCCTGCCCATGCTCATTATTTTGGGAGTGTACTCTTTTTCTTTTACAAATCCACTACTTGCTTGGTTTTGTTCGCATGGCTCATTCCATAGGTCCCGGAATTGATACAAGAACCCTTGTTCTTTGGTAACACTTGGATATGCTCATCCCAAACTTATGCAACTTTACTCTTTTAATAAGTTAACATTGCATCTACTAGATGTTTAAGATTTAGAAAAATGTAAATTGGAGCTTAATGAAATTAAAGCATTATTCTGACAACTTTATTTCAGCAATCATATTTTCCAATATGTCAACTTGAAGATAGTTTCTAATACCTTTAGGTTATCTAGAATTCCAAACTTAAGCTAAATTAAGTAACTTAATTTATTAGATACCTAGATCATTTCTAAGTAAGAGAGGATACTGAAATATTAAGTACTAAGCATAATTTTAAATGTATATGCTTTTGCCTCTTATTTTTATATCTTACAAAGAGAGACTTCATATATATTTGGGTTTATTAATAAATGTGCTCATTTTTGCCACTTTGAGGAAGTACACTATAAGAGATTCATATGGGTATAAAAGGTCCTGATAAGTATCTACATCTATATCTATATCTACATCTATATATCTGTCTATATACTTGTATGTGATCTGACAATGAAGTTTGCAAACTTGTTGCAACTATGTTGCTGACCTTTTTTGATATCAGAGGATTATTCGTTATGAATTTGTACCAACTGGACAAACAGTTAACCAAGTTTACTANAGTTTGCAAGGTTTCCACTCTGCTGATTTCACTCATTTATTTTACTTCTTAGGCCTCTGTTGACATTGAGTTTGTAAATCCTGCCTTATAGGAAATTTTAAAAGCCATGAAAATAGGGATATTTTGTGTGGTTAAACTTAGGTTTAGTTTAGTAACTTAGTATTGCGCTGTGATAGATTTTGGAGCTATGCATTTTTGTTCTACAATACATATATTCTATATTTTTAAGCATCAGTCTATATTTACTGATCGATGATACATGTATTCAGAAATAGCTGCATTATTATTACTATTTATTTTATTGTACATAGTTTTATATCTGCCTTCAACTTGAAATCTACATAAATACATAACATTTAACCCTGACAGTATTCTTGGATTTATTACAATGTTTACATTTATTCACCCTGATGAGTATTAACTATTGATTTTAGAGTATTATTATAGTTTATTTTGTGTTGTTTGGGGACCTGGAACCTAGAAAAGTTTTACATCACCTTGAGAAAAGATATAATTAAAATTTGATGACTGGCTGTATTATTAAACAAATAATTGTCTCTTTGGCGGTAGAATTCTGGAACTATATCAGAAATAGAGACACTTATAGGGATATAGAAATTTGAGGACTTAAGTAACAATCTTTAGTCTCATATTTTGAAAAAATATAAACTTTGCTCAAAATATAAGGGATTATTAATTATCTTACATTAATAATTTTAATGATATTAAATTAAATATTAATATAATTAGTAATATCACCAAAAAAGAATAATTTTTCTGGGAATCAAACACTAATTGAAATAAGTGAATGAATGGTTTAATATACTCTATAATCTATTTTATATAAAGCATAATTTCATATAAAATATAACTGGCTATTTACTTTAAAAAGATCTTCAACATGTTGAAGAAGTAATATTATACTTTTACTCTTTAGATGCCATTAAAATGTTATTCTTTTTTAGCACATAATTAAATTATACCACAGTTTCTAATGTTGACTTTTTAAATTAAATTTATTGGGGTGACATTGGCTAATAAAATTATATAGGTTTCATGTTCAATTCTCTAACACATCGTCTGTATATTACATTGTATGTTCACCACTCAAAGTCAAATCTTCCATCACCATGTATTTGACCCCCTTGATCCTTTTCTACCTCCCCCCTTTTCCAGTGGTAACCACTCAACTGTGGTCTCTGTCTGTGAGTTTTTGTTTGTCTGTGTTGTTTGTTTGTTGTTTTCAGTTTTATATCCCACATATGAGTGAAATCATATGGTTCTCAACTTTTTTTGTCTGATTCATTTCACATAGCATGCTATTCTCAAGATCTATCCATATTGTAGCAAAAGGCAGTATTTTATCTTTTCTTATGGCCGAGTAATATTCCATTATATGTATGTACCATGTCTTATTTATCCAATGGTCCATTGAAGGGCACATCAGTTGTTTCCAAGTTGACATTTGTTGAATATTTGCTTTATTGTCCACTGCGCTAAGTACTTTACATGTGCTACATCATTTAATCCTGACTATAACCTATGATATAGGTACTATATTGTATCTTTTACAAGAAGAAACTGAAGTGTAAAAATGTTAAATAACTTACCGAAGCTCACGGAGCTAGCATATTAGATAGTTGTCTATAACGCAGTATAATAAACACTCAACTGTATCAGTGGTTTACACCAACAATTTTTCATGCCCATGATTTTGCTAGGTGGTTGCAATTAATCAGATTTGCACTGAGATAAAGTGAGCCAGCTGGACTCTACACTTTAGATTCGGTTCAGATCAGTTCCACGTTTCTCACTTGTGGGACCCAGGCAAGAGAGCTCTGGCTTGAGCATGTCGTTCCCATGGTGGAAGGCTGGCACCCTCAGGAGGAATGGTGCCAATCTGCAATGCCTCTAAAAGCCTCAGCTCATAACTGGCACCTGCATTCCACAGGAAAAATAAGCCACCTGACCAAGCCCAGTATCAGAGGGCCAAAAGAGTATACAGTCTTAAAATAATGCCATGACAAAATTGGAGAGGGAAAAACGAATTTTCAACAATATGGCGGAGCAAAGATATAAATCCAGGTAATCTGGTTTCAGAACCAATACACTTTGCACTGCATTCTGCTGTTTTTATACTGTATAATATTAATATTAATAGATTTGTTTTTATTGAACGATCCTTACATTTGTGAGTAAAACACTAAGTAATATATTACACTTTTAATATATTGCTGAATTCTGTGCTCATACATTCATACTTCCATATTCATAAGTAGGACTGGCCTACGGCTTTGTTGTCTCTTATTTTTTTAAAAATTAGATTTTAGTAATATAAGGGTCATGTTTGCTGTGTAGAATAAATTTGATAGCTCCACATATTTTCGTACTATTCTGAAATAACAAAAATGATACAATTGCTTCAGTGTGAAAAACTATATATGAAAGTATTATGTACATTGTGCATGGCTGTACAAACATAAGTAACAATCATTAAATGTAACATTTAATGTGAAAGCCATCTAAAATTGTGTTAGATAGAGAATATAGTCTGGTTGCTTTCACCTTTCTAATTTAAGTAATCCTTCTCTTCTAATTATCTTCCTTTCTTGTTCAATTAATTTATAACATTATTCTTCTAAATTACCTTCATGTGCTAATCCCTGATTAGTTCTCTTAAGAGGTTTGTAATTATCTTTTACTTGTCTTTCTTTTCTTTGTTTATAAATTTGGAAAGTCGATTGATTAAGAATTATGCATTATCACAGCCACTGTATATGCATGTTCTTAACTCCAGTACTTTTATAATCGTATGGCCGGTCTTCTCAAATAGTAATACATGAAATACGGTTAGTCATAAGTAGAATATTTTCCTCAACAAGTCTTGTAAAAATACATTAAAAGTAAAATAATAAAATTCACCCAATTGTTTTTACTTTTTAACAAAGGCAGAATTGGTGTGCTGGAACTGGGTCATACCAGCTCACAATAGACTCTTTACATACCTCTCCCTAACACTGTGACTAATAACAT
>NW_017732544.1:80965-81822 GCF_001890085.2 Hipposideros armiger
TTTTTCTAGGATGAGTTTGCAAACTTCATTATCTGACAAACTAAGCTAGTCTGCTACAAAATGCTGACGTATGACAGACAGTTCACAGTCATCCACCTCTTCATTTTCTCTGTGAAATAAGAGGTACTTTAGTTAAAATTTATGATTAATACATGAGCATGGCAGTACAGTAGGAGCAAAAATGCAGAGTATGCAGAGTATGAAGGATGCACTAAGGAAAAAGAAAGTAGCATTGTCCTAAAAAAGAAACTGAAAGGTAAAACTTGAATGCATATAGAAAGCTGTAGAGCGTTTGGAGAAAAGAAATTTTGTCTTTGCCAACTTTTGGTTTGATTTGATGGGTTTAGCTTTAGTATCGGATATTATACTGACACAAAACTAAATTTAGTTTTCTCTCTGTTGAAATGCAAAACATTTCCTTGGGTATTTTTGGCTTCCTCATAATGAGAGATAGTAAAAGATTTTTCTTTATCTTCTGAGTAATCTGCCTATAAGGTAAAGATTCTATGTCTTATCAGAACAATTTCAGATGGGAGAACAGTGTCATCTCACTTTTGAAAGAATTAAATTTGTTTATAATGCTCCTCCTATGTTTGTTTTTTAAGTATTTTAGTGCCACTTTGATTAAGTAGGTAGCCAAGTATAATAGCTTTTCTCAATAACCCATGATTCTATTAAATCAAGTGTCCAGACCGTCTGAAAACTTTTGTAACTTTGCCATTCCAAAATTAAATTCTAAATGAGGAGAGGGCTCCTGGAAAATCACAAAGATTTGTTCCTCCACTTTATGAAAAGAGACATGCTAAAATAATTAAATTTATTTGATAAAGGACTACTGATGAGTTGAATTGGAAGCA
>NW_017732544.1:84702-88640 GCF_001890085.2 Hipposideros armiger
AGAGCATATGCTGGTATTTTATATATATTGAAAAATGTTAAACCATTTAACCTTTAATATAGCTGTTTATAAAAGCTTCCAGGCAGAATTGAAGTACCTCTAACATTTCAACTCCCTTTTTCTCTACCTTTTAGGGACTGGTACTTCAAGGGAAGATAGTTTTATTGTAAAACAATACTGAGTGCTTGCAGTCAGCATCCATTTATAAATTGAAATGGAATACTTAAAGATACTTTTATCAGCCATCCTTGTAAAGTCCATACAACTATCAAATTATAAGTGTTTTGCTCACTAAGAACCTTGAAGCTTTGCAAGAATATGCAGCTTTTATATTCTACAGCACCATCTGTGACCTCTTTTTCATTATCACCTGGTCTTTCTCATTCTCTCTGCCATACACCCAGACTCACACACTTTTACATTTCTTTCCCCCCTTTCTCTTCTTTCTTTCTTCTTTAATCTCTTTCTTTTGGGTAGTGTGGCATTGAAGATATAGATAAGATAGATATAGATATAATAAGATAGATATAAATATAGCAAGATAATTTTTTTCTTTTAGACAAAGAAAAGCATTCAAATGTTATTGTGATTAATGGAGCAACGTGGCATTAAGAAATCAAAAACAAAACAAAATAACTTATTTGTACCGGTCTCATCTTCCAGGGTTCCACCCTCACGTGACCACCTGCTCCAAAATCTATGCACTGAGAGCCATACATTTGGGGCCAATTTATCCATGAGCTTCTAGACTTTTCAATTCATTAAAACTCAGGGAACAACTATCCCTAGCCAAGGTCGATAATTATTGAAACTACTCAAAATTTTCTTCGGGACCTAAGATAGCAGAGAGTCAGAAGATAGAATCACATCACTAATTTAGGAGGAAAATTTGGTGAAAGATGAACAGTGCTAAACAGGGGTACAGGAGGATTCTGTGGGGTGCAAAGTAGGGAGTGAAGAAGCAGATACTATCCCGAGGATGAGGGAGAGTAAATATGGAAGGAACTTGGAAAATTAGAAGAGAGCCCAGCCTCAGCAACTGATATTCAGGTGTCTGAGAAGATGATTGGCTGCCATTGAAACGTGTTATCTTCTTTTAGAAAAGAAACTTGCCGACGGGCTAAATGTCATAGAGGGTATGAACTACAGCTAGAGTACAGGAGCACTGCTGTCCTTCAATGTCACCTGACTGTTTAATAGTGGAATGAAAGGGCTGATGCTGAGCCCTGAGGGCTACCATTGTGGTCTTGAGAAACTTGCAGAGGGGACAGACCAAGGCCACAGGACACACACGCGTGCATGCGCACACACACATACACCCCCCCCACACACACACACACACACTACTGTGGATGCTGTGCCAGAAAACACACACTGGGAGAAGAGAAGGAAGGAGAGTCCTCCCCCTGCTCTGGTCTGGGAAAGCGTTTGCACGCATTGTACTCTTATGAACACATGTTCACTGTCAAACAATAATAAGAATTGTATGTGTTCATGTAAGACGAGGAAACTATCCTTCATATTTGTGAAGTGGTCACCCTCTCCCCCAAAGATATACATACCTCAGTGTTACTCTACCCATTGCCAGTTGTATTCTTTTCTATTGAAATGCACTCATGTTCTCACTAAATATTCCATCTCCTAAAGATTAAATTATAATGTGAACATCAAACAACCTCTATAAAATAGCACAAGAGAAAGAAGAAAAAATAAAAAATAGTTAATAAATACAAATAAATANTATAGTGTGATCCTAATTACAGTTTTCTTTTTAAAAATATTAACTTGATTGCAATTTTTCATCTTTAATTTGAACCTAATATATTCTAGGCTTGTGATTTTTCTATTTGGGATTCATATCACTTGCCTATAGAATTTTATTAACATACAGATGTTTAGGACCTATTCTAGACTTACTGATTATTTTTACTTGATCTTGATATATTCTTGGTATAGTCTAACTATATGCTGGGTTTATTCATAATATAGTATATTTCCAATCAGTCGAGGACCAAAGCCAGATCCCACTGTCCATTAGCAAATGAATTTCATTCAACTCTGCAGATCTCATGGTCTGTATGTTTTCAGGTTGGTTAGAAGCTTTTCCTTGAAAACAGGCTACTGCCCCCACTAAGCTAAGATTCACCACTTAGATTCAATCCCTTTCTTTCCTCTTCTTTTACAATGGAGGCATCTATTTCACTAGCAAACTTATTCAGGGTATTTGACAAGTATTTTTATTTTCACAAAAACTGAATTGTTGTTAGCACAGTAAATTCTATGGAAAGATAGAACAGGCCAGTAGCATCCTACAGGCAAACTATCCAGGTACTCTGAGGACTCTCACCTATGTTGGCCCAAAATTTTGCCTTGAGCTGTGATGATAATTTGATTCTCCCCTTCTGGTCTACATAGATTATCCCATGTAAAATATTAGAACAAGGCCATCCTGGACTTGAGGAAATTCTAATTTGATCCAATTGGATATCCTTAAATACTGCCAAGGTTGTATTAAATACGTTCATACTTCCCACAACATGTCAGTTATGCCTTTCCTCCATATATCCCAGCATGGCCCTTAACGATCTTTAGATTGGAGACCTAGCCTTCTAGAAAAGACACCACAGAAAGACCAACCTTGAACCCAGAGGGAAGGGACCCAATGCTGTCCCCTAACCACCAGTACTGCTACAGAACCCTAGGGATCACGCCTTTGGATTTCTGTTTCACATTCAGAAACATGTAAGTGTAACCCTGAATGAAAATCCACTACAACAGTAGACTTTAGGGCTCTTTTGAGAGCTCCCGGAAGCAGACAACAACATGAAATAAACTGCTGTTCCCAGACCAATAAAACAAGCAGATGACATCATGAAGTAATCAGCTTCCATTCGAGAAGCTGAAACAGGANTGTGGTCTCCCTTGTCCTCTTTGAGCTACAGCTTTCTCTGTCTGCATGTGTGTTGATGTACCTGTGAGTTGTGTGGTATTCTTCCACCTCTGTATGGTGTTACCAAATTAGATTACATAGTATCTTAAAAGTGATCTATTCTGATTGATTTAGAGACAAAATAAATGCTTATATTAATTGAATATTACTAAAATATCCCACAAGTAGGGGGATGAAACTTTCAATATAAAGAAAGTACCGTATTTCCCCATGTATAAGATGCACCCTTTTTAGAAAAATTTGAGGTCTAAAAACTGGGTGTGTTTTACACAGTGATTGTATGAGCACAAAAGCAAGCACGAAAAAAGTGAGAAATGCAAGTAAAAAAATCTACAACCACTGTATAAGACACACCTAGTTTTTAGACCCCAAATTTTTCAAAAAAGGGTGTGACTTACACATGGGGAAATATGGTATATTCCATTAGAAACTATCTCAAATGTTTTAAGAATTCAAGTTCACATAATTTAGGAAAATCTTTGGCAAATAATGCTTTTTAAATATTGTTCATTATGTAAGAACGGCTGTCTCCTGATTTATCAGTGTCAAGTAATAAATAAAACCCATATATTTTATTCCACTTGTGTTACTCTAGGCAGAAA
Organism: Hipposideros armiger; assembly: GCF_001890085.2. Lineage (NCBI taxonomy): Eukaryota > Metazoa > Chordata > Mammalia > Chiroptera > Hipposideridae > Hipposideros > Hipposideros armiger. Next base: position 88,255 of record NW_017732544.1, read on the forward strand.
GAACAGGGCCATAGGGAGAGAGAGGGTAGGAAAGGAAGAAGGATGTAACGGGAGACAAAGGCAAGAAAGGAGATATGACTCTTTTTTTTTTTTTAATTGAGGAATTGGGGGAGGAGAACAGTGTTGGGGAATTGGGGAACAGGACCAGCCAAGTTGCTGTTCTTCAATCTTAGTTGTGGATTGCTCCAGTCACCATCTTGTGGCCTTTAAGCACAAGTTGCTGTGTTCAATCTTAGTTGCGGGTGGGCATAGCCACAATCCCATGCGGGAGTCGAACTGGCAGCCTTGTTGTTAAGAGAACACTCTATCCACTGAGCAATCCAGGTGGCAGCTCAGCTCAAGGTGCCGGGTTCAGGCTTAGTTGTGGACGGGAATAACCCACCATC